>NC_091789.1:54549902-54850701 GCF_029378745.1 Bos indicus
TATTCAGTTCAGTTCAGTCGCTCGGCCATGTCCGACTCTTTGCAACCCCATGAACTGCAGCACGCCAGGCCTCCCTGTCCATCACCAACTCCCGGAGTTCACTCAAACAAACGTCCATCGAGTCGGTGATGCCATCCAGCCATCTCATCCTCTGTCGTCCCCTTCTCCTCCTGCCCCCAATCCCTCCCAGCATCAGAGTCTTTTCCAATGAGTCAACTCCTCGCACGAGGTGGCCAAAGTATTGGAGTTTCAGCTTTAGCGTCAGTCCTTCCATAGAACACCCAAGACTGATCTCCTTTAGAACGGACTGGTTGAGTCCAGGTTCGATGCACGATGCTGGATGCTTGGGGCTGGTGCACTGGGACGGCCCAGAGGGATGGTATGGGGAGGGAGTAGGGAGGAGGGTTCGGGATGGGGAACACATGTATACCTGTGGTGGATTCATTTTGATATTTGGCAAAACTAATACAATTAGGTAAAGTTTAAAAATAAAATTAGAAAAAAAAAAAAAAAAGAATGGACTGGTTGGATATCCTTGCAGTCCAAGGGACTCCCAAGAGTCTTCTCCAACACCACAGTTCAAAAGCATCAGCTTACTTCACAGTCCAACTCTCACATCCATACATGACTACTGGAAAAACCATAGCCTTGACTAGACGGACCTTTGTTGGCAAAGTCATGTCTCTGCTTTTGAATATGTTATCTAGGTTGGTCATAACTTTCCTCCCAAGGAGTAAGCGTCTTTTTATTTCATGGCTGCAATCACCGTCTGCAGTGATTTTGGAGCATTAGCAATAGTCAAAGGTGCTTTGAAGAGAACCTTATCAGAAGCCCGGTTGAGGGCAATTGTGGAGGCTGCCAGTGAGTTATAAGGGAAATAGGGAAAGTGCAATGGAAACTGGAGGAAAGGATCCCTTTTTATATTTTAGCTGAAAGAAAGATAGGAGAAAGCACAGCACAAACCAATCAGAAACAACATGAGGCCCTTCAAATGACATTACGTGGATAAATTTCTACTTGGACTGCCCTTTTGTATTTTTTTTATTTTATTGAAGTATAGTTGATTTACAGTGTTGTGCTAATTTCTGCTGTACAGCAGAGTGATTCAGTTATACATGCATATATATACTTTTTCATATCCTTTTTCCATTATGGCTTACTCTAGGATATCGAATACAGTTCCCTGTCCTATACAGTAGGACTTTGTTGTTTATCCATTCTATATATAATAGTTTGCATCTGCTAACCCCAAACTCCCAATCCATTCCTCCCTCCACACTGCTCGCACTTTTCAATCACAAGTCTGTTCTCTAGGTTTGTGAGTCTGTTTCTGTTTCACAGATAAGTTTACGCGTGTCATGTTTTAGATTCCACATATAAGCGCTACCATATGGCATTTGTCTTTCTCTTTCTGACTTACTTTACTTAGTATGGTAATCTCTAGGCCCATCGATGTTACTCCATGTTGCTGCAAATGGCATTATTTCATTCTGAGTAATGTACCACATCTTCTTGATCCATTCATCTGTTGATGGACATTCAGGCTTTTTCCACGTCTTGGCTACTGTGAATAGTGTGGCTATTGTTTATGTATTTTTACTGTAGGGTGTCTCAATTTTTCTATGAATGTACACAAAGGATAAGTTATAAATCAATGAAAATAAATGTTTTAATGTAGTTTGTCAGCTATCTAATGGAGTCAGACTTTTACTACAAAAGTCTGGGAGTGAGGACACAAGATTTCTAGTCTCAAAGGTATTATTATTATTTAATTGGTTACATTCTCTTTGCTTTATTTATTTATAAAGTGGTACTTGCACTGGCTGTGGGACTCTTGTGCATTTTAACTTCTTAGGGATAATAGTAACACTATGAAAGTTAAAATGGTAAGACTAAGAGCAAACACTTACATGACACTTAAGTGCCACGTGCTCTTCTGAGTGCTTTATATGTATTAAATCATTTAATGAAATTAAATACTGAGTGGGGGAGACAAAGCCCTGTGCTACTCCGTAAGGAATACTGCATGTTACTATGTGGTAATGCACTTTTAAAATGTTAACACTGATGACAGAAAAGAGGATGCATTGCATTAACTTTATGCTCATTTATGGAGTACCTACTAAGAAGAAAACACAGTAGTACTGATAGGTGCTTTGGGAGAGACAGAGAGAAATAAATCCCTTTAAGATCCCAATCATTCAGAAGGTCATATCCTAGGGGTTGGGAGATAGAAGCAGACACAAATATGTAAAAATGTGAAAATATATTAGGATATGAGACATGCTACCATAGAATATGAAAGAGGCAGAGGGGGTGGTACCAATGAGACCTAGAGAGCACCTACACTGCCTTACCAAAACATGCCTAAAGGAAATCCTCTACCGTCAACCCCCTGGCCTTTCTCCTTCTCTGATCCTGTATTCTGGTCAATTACAACTTCATCCCCCCCGTCACCCCCCTTAAATAGCTTCCATTTCTTAGGCCCATTTTCTTTTTTCCGTCTTTTTGGTGGGGGAAGGTCAGGAACTATTTCAGACCTACATAATGGTATAAAGAATACTGCATCCGTGTACCCATCACCCAACTTCAGAAATTTTACACTACAGATACAGCTGAAGCCCGGTACGTACCTGTGTCCTCCAGAAAGATATGCCCACGTCCAGGTCCCTGGTACCTGTGAATGTGACCTTATTTGGAAATAGGGTCTTTGCAGTTGTAATTACATCAGGATCTAATTTAATGGAGTCACCCTGGATTTGGGATGGGCCCTAAATGGACTGGGTGGTATCCTTATGACAGAAAGAGTGAGATTTGAGATACACAGACACAGGGAAGAAGGTCATGTGAAGACAGGAGTTATTTTGCCACAAGCCAAGAAGTGTCAGAAGCCACCACAAACTGGGGGTGGCGAGGAGGATTCTCCCCCAGAGCCCCTTGCTTTCAGACTTCTGACCTCTAGAACTAATGCGAGAATAAATTTTACGTTGTTTTAAGCCACCTACTTTGTGGTAATTTGTTACGGCAGCCCTAGGAAAGTAAGAGTAACCCTTCCCAGTTGAATTCTCCTCTCTCCCTCTCCACTATCCTAAGCAAGGTGTTTATCATCCTCATGCATGCCTTTCTACAAGTTACATATGCACGCATTCCTTCCATGCATCCCTTTTACTACATAAATGTATCTATAATCAGTGATTGTTTTGCATGTTTTTAAACCTCATATTCATGATATCATAATGGTTCTATCCTTCTGAACCTAGTTTGTTCCCTCATCCATTTTTTTCTTCACTGCCACCATCCAATCCCTGCCCTGCCAGGAGGTTTTTCTGTACCTCAGGGCCTTGAGAATTCTAGTCTCGTCCCCATTCCTTTACTGTCAGCCTTTACTGTCCCATTCAGCTTACCTGTGTATCAAGTCACTCAACAAACGGTGGTCTTACCACAGGAGAAACTCAGTCCCTCACAACACCCATCCCCTGCCCCATGCCCATCATTGCTCTTAGACGGTGATGCTGAAACTTTGAGATGCCTCAGAGTCACCTGGAGGACACGTAAAGCTCTGATAGCTGGGCCACCTTCAGAATACTGATCCAGTAAATCTGGAGTGTGGCCTGAGAGGTTGCACTTCTAACAAGTTCCCAGGTGATGCTGATGCCGCTGGTCTGTGGCAGCTCAGTAGCTCCATCTGGTCTCCAGATAAGCTTGGTCACCCCCTGGTTCCTCTCACTAAAATGAAGCAGGGGCTAGACCTCCGTCTCTCTCTTTACATAAATTGTTTGTCAATTGATATATTAATTAACCTGTGGCTGCAATAAAGGGCTTCCTGATAACTTGGTTGGTAAAGAATCCACCTGCAATGCAAGAACTTAAAAAAAAAATGGTTTCAATGACAGCAAAGTGGACAAAAACAAAAAGATACAAGATTTGCATCAGTGTTACACATCTAAAAAATCTGCAGCTTATCCATGGCTAGCAAATTTTTATTTTTAACATGAACAAACGCAGTATATCTGACAAACGTAAGAAAAAAGTCAGATGTCAGTGGATAAGACACTTCACATGATGAAATCTGGAACAAAACCAGTGTTGATAAAATTCCCACTGGCTACTGAGAAGCCGAAAATCTAATTCGTGAGGGACAAGTCCATTGTTTCTTCCTCCATCGTGTCCTTCTATGCTTGACAGCTGTGGGATGAAGTAAGAGTCAATTAACAATTGTAAACCAGGGGGCATTCCCAAGATAGCAGAGGAATAGAACGGGGAGACCACTTACTTCCCCACAAATACATCAAAACATCATTTGAATGCTGAGCAACTTCCACAAAACAACTTCTGAATGCTGGCGGAGGACACCAAGCACCCAGAAAGGCAGCCCAATCTCTTCAAGAGGAGGAAGGACAAAATATAAAAGACAAAAACTCAGAGAAAAGATTTAGGGACGGAGACCCATCCTGGGGAGGGAGTCAGGAAAGAGGAGAAGTCTCCACACAGTAGGAAACCCTCGCACAGGAGTGTCTGAGGGGAGTTCTGGAATCTCAGAGGGCAACATAACCAGGAGGGGAAAAAAAAAAAAAAAAAAAACCCACAGAATACGCACCTAAGCACAACTGCCAGTGGAGAAGTGGCCCAGACACTCAGGTCCACCACCAGTGAGTGGGGGCTGGGCAGAGAGGCGCAGCCTGCACAACTGGTCCTTAGGGTAAGGACCGGGGCCCTGAGGACAGTCTGAGGGAGCTAATGTGAGACAGCAACCCAAACCGTGGGATCACCAGAGAGACACACAAGAAAGACCTTTCTCATGAAAGGCTCTATCGGCACCCCTGGCACGCTCACAGAACAAACGATTGAGCAAATACCAAAGGAGAGCAAGCCAGCTGCCATATAGGGCCCTCCCTCCCTGGAGGCAGAGAGGCAGGCGAGAGATAGCCAGAGCCAGAAGGCAAGGGGCTGCTGCAATCTCGGCCCCAGAGATGACATCTTCCACCAAACTGTGAGCAGGCTCCCAGTTGCTAACCTCGTCTTCTTGGGATCCTAGATGGTTGACATCTGCCAGGAGTGTCACAGCCTGGGATCAGCTCTCCAGAGGAGACATACGGTACACCTGGAACTGCGCTCTTGTGGAAACTGAGTGGCGGGGACCAGGCAGGTGAGTTAGACGCATGGCCCACTGAGCACCCGGTCGCCTGAGCTGCTCGGACCTGGGAGGGGCACAAAACGCACAGCCTATCCGGGTCCGTGCCCTTGTGGAGCACCTGAGAACCTGAGCGGCTGAGACCTGGGAAGTGCATGAAACACAGGGCCCACTTGGCACAGTGCCCTTGCAGAGCACCCTGGAGACTGATCAGTCTAGACCCGGGAAGCACATGCTGCCTTGGACTGTGGCAAACCTAATGTGGTCCATCCACTGCGAGCACTCCCCACACACGCCAGCGGTGTTTGTTTGCAGAGTCCCTCCCTCTCCACAACACAACTGAACAAGTGAGCCTAAGTAAGTGGCCACCTTCGCCCCCTTGTGTTAGGGCAGAAATTAGACACTGAAGAGACTTGCAGAGGAAGCCAAAATAAACAAAGAAGGGGGAACCGCTTTGGAAGTAACAGGTACAACAGATTGAAAGCCTGCATTTAATACTGGAGACATCTGAGGGGTGCCTATAGACCTTGAGAACAAGTACAAGCCAGAACAAGGGATGATCTGACACTGAACAGACCCCACAATGCCCAGAGAAATTCCTAGATATATTTTTACTGTTATCACTTTTAAATTTTTTGTTAATTTAGTTTTTATCACTCCTTTAACTTTCATTTTTATAGCCTTCTATTACATCTCCCCAAAAAACCCCTATTTTTTTTAGAAAACAAATTCCATAGTTTTTTGATTACTGTGATTGATTATGTTTGTTTTTGAGAGTCTAACCTCTCTCCCAGGTTTATAATCTTTGCTTTTTGATATTTGTTATCAATTTTGTACCTCTAAGAATCTAATCTTCGGTATCCATTTTCACTTAAAAGATCTGATTACTGGCTTGACTGCTCTCTCCCTTTCCTCCTCCAGGTCACCTCTATCGCCTTCCTCCCTCTTCTCTTCTGTATATAACTCTGTGAATCTCTCTGGGTGTTCCAGGCTGTGGAGAGCACTTAGGGATTAGATTAACTCCTAGACTCTTCTCTCCCCTTTTGACTCTCCCTTTTCTCCTCCTGGTCACCTCTATCTCCCTCCTCCCTCTTCTCTTCTCTATATAACTCTGTGAATCTCTCTGGGTGTTTCTGGCTGTGGAGAATTGTTTCATCAATAAACCTAGGGATATATCTTCTATGCTGTGTGGATGGAGAAGTCTTGAGGCTACTGTGACAGGAACCGAAAGCCAGAGGCAGGAGGCTTAACCCCAAAACTTTAGAACATCAGAGAACTCCTGACTTCAGAGAACATTAATAGACAAGAGCTCACCCAAAAGTCTCCACACCTACACTGAAACCAAGCTCCACCCAAGACCTAACAATATCCAGTGCAAGACACCCCACAAAAATTCTCCAGCAAAACAGGAACCCAACCTTGAACATTAAAAGACGGGCTGCCCAAAGCCATGCTGAGCCCATAGACACCCCAAAACTCACTACTGGACACTTCATTGCACTCCAGAGAGAAGACATCCAGTTCCACCCACCAGAACACAGGCACAAGCTTCCCCCAACCAGGAAACCTTGACAAGCCTTAGTCCAACCCCACCCACAGGGAGAAGACTCCACAATTAAGAGGAATGAACTTCAATCCTGCAGAAAGGGCACCCAAACACAGCAATCTAAACAAAATGGAAAGGCAGAGAAATATTCAGCAGGTGAGGGAACATGCTAAAAACCCACCAAACCAAACAAAAGAGGAGGAGATACCTGAAAAGGTATTCAGAATAAGGACAGTAAAGATGATCCAAAATCTTGAAAACAAAATAGAGCTACAGATAAATAGACTAGAGGCAAGAATCGAGAAAATGCAAGAAATGTTTAACTAAGGACCTAGAAGAAATAAAGAAGAATCAACCAGTAACGAATAATGCAGTAACTGAGATCAAAAGCACTCTGGAGGGAACCAACAGTAGAATAACTGAGGCAGAAGAGAGGATAGGTGAGGTGGAAGACAGAATGGTGGAAATAAATGAAGCACAGAGGAAAAAAGAAAAAAGAATTAAAAGAAATGAGAACAACCTCAGAGACCTCTGGGACAAAGTTAAATGCCCCAACATTCGAATCATAGGTGTCCCAGAAGAAGAAGACAAAAAGAAAATGCGTGAGAAAATACTTGAGGAGATAACAGTCGAAAACTTCCCTAATGTGGGGAAGGAAACAGCCACCCACGCCCAAGAAACCCAGAGCGTCCCAAACGGGATAAACCCAAGGCAAAATACCCCGAGACACAAATTAATCAAACTAACAAAGATCAAACATTAAAAGTAGCAAGACAAAAGCAACAAAAAACACACAAGGGGATCCCCATAAGGATAACAGCTGATCTTTCAATAGAAACTCTTCAGGCCAGAAAGGGATGGCAGGACATACTTAAAGTGATGAAAGAGAAAAACTTACAACCAAGATTACTCTACCCAGCAAGGATCTCATTCAGATCTCATTCTCTCAGCAAAAGCTGAGAGAATTCAGCACGACCAAACCAGCTCTTCAACAAATACTAAAGGATCTTCTCTAGACAGGAAACACAGTAAATGTTTATAAAAACGAACCCACCCCCCACCACAAAATGTAAATGGCAACAGGATCATACTTATCAATAATTACCTTAACTGTAAATGGGTTAAATGCTCCAACCCAAAGACAAAGACTGGTCAACTGGATTAAAAAAAAAAAAAAAAAAAACAAGACCCCTATATATGCTGTCTACAAGAGACTCACCTCAAACCTAGGGACATGTACAGACTGAAACTGAAGGGCTGGAAAAAGATATTTCATGTACATGGGGACCAAAAGAAAGCAGGAGAGCAATACTCATATCAGAAAAAATAGAATGTGAAATAAAGACCGTGATAAGAGACAAAGAAGGACACTACATAATGATCAAAGGATCAATCCAAAAAGAAGATATAACAATTATAAATATATAGGCACCCAACACAGGAGTACCTCAAAATGGAAGGCAAATGCTAACGAGTATTAAAGGGGAAATTAAGAGTAACACAATAATAGTGGGGGACTTTAATACCCCCCCACACTTATGGATAGATCAACCAAACAGAAAATTAGCAAAGAAACACGAGTGCTAAAAGATACAATGGACCAGTTAGAGCTAATTGATATCTATAGGGCATGTCACCCCAATACAATGGAATTCACCCTTTTCTCAAGTGTACGTGGAACATTCTTCAGGATAGATCACATCCGGGGCCATAAATATAGCCTTGGCAAAATTAAAAAAAAAAAAAAAAAATTGAAATCACTTCAAGCACCTTTTCTGACCACAAGGCGGTAAGATTAGATGTCAAGTACAGGAAAAAAAAAAAAAAAAAACTAGTAAAAATACAAACATATGGAGGCTAGACAACACGCTTCTGAATAACCAACAGATCATGGAAGAAATCAAAAAGGAAATGAAAATCTGCATAGAAACAAGTGAAAATGAAAACACGACAACCCAAGACCTATGGGATTCGGTAAAAGCAGTACTAAGAGGGAGATTCATACCAGTACAAGCCTACCTCAAGAACCAAGAGAGACATCAAATAAAGAACCTAACTTTACATCTAAAGCTAGTAGCAAAAGAAGAAAAGAACCACCCCAAAGTTAGTAGAAGGAAAGAAATCATAAAGCTGAGAGCAGAAATAACTGAAAAAGAAACAAAGGAGACTGTAGCAGAAATCAACAAACGTAAAAGCTGGTTCTTTGAGAAGATAAATAAAATAGACAAACCATTAGCCGTCTCACAGGAAAAACCGGGAGAAGAATCAAATCAATAAACTTAGAAACGAAAATGGAGAAATCACAGCAGACAACACAGAAATACAAAAGGTCCTAAGAGACTACTATGAGCAGTTATATGCCAATAAAATGGACAACTTGGAAGAAATGGACAAATTCTCAGAAAAGTATAACTTTCCAAAACTGAACCAGGAAGAAATAGAAAATCTTAACAGGCCCATCACAAGCAGGGAAATTGAAGCTGTAATAAAAAACCTTCCAACAAACAAAAGCCCAGGACCAGGTGGCTTCACAGGTGAATTCTACCAAAAACTTAGAGAAGAGCTAACACCTATCCTACTCAAACTCTTCCAGAAAATTGCAGAGGCGGGTAAAGTGCCAAACTCATTCTATGAGGCCACCATCACCCTCATACCCAAACCAGACAAAGATGCCACAAAGAAAGAAAACTACAGTACACTTTATCACTGATGAACAGAGACGCATAAATCCTCAACAAAATTCTAGCAAACCGAATTCATCAACATATTAAAAAGATCACACATCATGACCAAGTGGGCTTTATCCCAGGGATGCAAGGATTCTTCAGTATTCACAAATCAATCAATGGGATACACCATATGAACATATTGAATGATAAAAAACATATGGTCATCTCAACAGATGCAGAGAAAGCCTTTGACAAAATTCAGCACCCATTTATGATAAAAACTCTCCAGAAAGCAGGCATAGAAGGAACATACCTCAACATAATAAAAGCCATATACGACAAGCCCACAGCAAACATTATCCTCAATGGTGAAAAATTGAAAGCATTTCCTCCAGAATCAGGAACAAGACAAGGGTGCCCACTCTAACCACTACTATTCAACACAGTTTTTTAAGTCCTAGCCACAGCAATTGGAGAAGAAAAATAAATAAAAGTAATCCAGATTGGAAAAGAAGAAGTAAAACCCTCACTGTTTGCAGATGACATGATCCTCCTACGTAGAAAACCCTAAAGACATCACCAGAAAGTTACTAGAGCTAATCCACGAATATAGTAAAGTTGCAGGATATAAAATAAACACACAGAAATCCCTTGCATTCCTATACACTAACAATGAGAAAACAGAAAGAGAAACTAAGGAAACAATCCCATTTACCATTGCAATGTAAAGAATAAAACACTTAGCAAGAAATTCACCTAAAGAAACAAAAGACATATATGGAAAACTATAAAACACTGATGAAAGAAATCAAAGACGACACAAGTAGATGGAGAAATATGCCATGTTCGTGGATTGGAAGAGTCAATATAGTGAAAATGAGTACACTACCCAAAACAATCCCTGTCAAGCTACCAACAGTATTTTTCACAGAACTAGAACAAATAATTTCACAATTTGTATGGAAACACAAAAAAACTCAAATAGCCAAAGCAATCCTGAGAGAGAAGAATGGAACTGGAGGAATCAACTGCTTGACTTCAGACGACACTACAAAGCTACAGTCATCAAGACATTATGGTACTGGCACAAAGACAGAAATATAGATCAATGGAACAAAATAGAAAGCCCAGAGATAAGCCCACGCACCTATGGATACCTTATCATTGAGAAAGGGGGCAAAAATATACAGTGGAGAAAAGACAATCTCTTTAACAAGTGGTGCTGGGAAAACCGGTCAACCACCTGTAAAAGAATGAAACTAGAACACTTTTTAACACCATACACAAAAATAAACTCAAAATGGATTAAAGATCTAAACCTAAGGCCAGAAACTGTAAAACTCTTAGAGGAAAACCTAGGCAGAACACTCTCGGACACAAATCACAGCAAGATCCTCTATGACCCTCCTCCCAGAGTAATGGAAATAAAAGCAAAAATAAGCAAAAGGGATCTAATTAAACTTAAAAGCTTTTGCACAATGAAGGACACTATAAGCAGGGTGAAAAGGGAGCCTTGACAATGAGAGAAAATAATAGCAAACGAAGCAACTGACAAAGAATTAATCTCCAAAATATACAAGCAGCTCATGCAGCTCAATTCCAGAAAAATAAACGACCCAATCAAAAAATGGGCCAAAGAACTAAACAGACATTTCTCCAAAGAAGACATACAGATGGCTAACAAACACATGAAAAGATGCTCAACATCACTTATTATCAGAGAAATGCAAATCAAAACCACAATGAGGTACCATCTCACGCCAGTCAGAATGGCTGCCATCAAAAAGTCTACAAAAAATAAATGCTGGAGAGAGTGTGGAGAAAAAGGGCACCCTCTTACACTGTTGGTGGGAATGCAAACTAGTACAGCCACTATGGAGAACAGTGTGGAGATTCCTTAACAACAACAACAACAACAACAACAAACTGGAAATAGAACTGCCATACGACCCAGCAATCCCACTGATGGGCATTCACACTGAAAAACCAGAGTCGAAAGAGACACATGTACCCCAATGTTCATTGCAACACTGTTTACAATAGCTAGGACATGGAAGCAACCTAGATGTCCATCAGCAGACGAATGGATTAGGCAGTTGTGGTACATATACACGATGGACTATTACTCAGCTATAAAAAAAAAAGAATGCATTTCAGTCAGTTCTAATGAGGGGGGTGAAACTGGAGCCTATTATACAGAGTGAAGTAAGTCAGAAAGAGAAACACCAAATAGAGTATATTAACGCATATATATGGAATTTAGAAAGACGGTAACAGCAACCCTATATGCAAGACAGCAAAGAGACACCGATGTAAAGAACAGACTTTTGGACTCTGTGGGAGAAGGCGAGGGTGGGACGATACGAGAGAATAGCATTGAAACATGTATATTACTCTATGAAAAATAGATGACCAGTGCAAGTTTGATGCATGAAGCAGGGCACCCGAAGCTGGTGCTCTGGGACAACTCAGAGGGATGGGGTGGGGAGGGAGGTGGGAGCGGGGTCAGGATGGTGGGACACATGTACACCCATGGCTGATTCATGTTGATGTATGGTAAAAACCACCACAATATTGTAAAGTAACTGGTCTCCAATTAAAACATATAAATTAATTTAAAAAACTGTAAACCAGTAACATGCAACACTGACTTTCTAAATCTAAGAAAACAGTCAGTCCTACATATGCCTGCTAAGTCAAAAGAGAAATTACCACATTTACCTCTCTCAACACAGACCTTGAGATATGTCATAAATAACTCACCCCTCATACCAACGTCCTCTCCCACTCACCAAACACCAAACTGCCTGCTTTGTTGGTGGTGGTTTTTCTTGAGAGAGACTTATCTAGTAAGTCTTTCCACCTTACAAGCCTGTGCTCTCTCCATCAATCACACTCTTAAACTCCCAGACTCTCAGTTTGCACATCCATAAAAGGAAGAGAAGAAAGACAGGAAAAAGCAAAGCAAGAAAGAGGGGGAGGGATAGGTCAGATATAAGCTGACTTAATGACCAATTCGGTGATGGACAGGGAGGCCTGGCGTGCTGCGATTCATGGGGTCGCAAAGAGTCGGACACGACTGAGTGACTGAACTGAACTGAACTGAATGACCAATTCAGCAGTGAACAACAATCTCACCATGACTAATTTGCTTTTCTTCTGACTGTCCCATGAACTAGAAAAACTTACAACTGAACAAATAAGGATTAGTCATTAAATGTGCTCCCACTTGAAAATTTTTCACTGACTACATCTTTGTCAATAGTCACAACCTCAAAGGCATTTGCTTTCTCCCGGTTAGGACAAAAGACCGTATGTCTGTAGCTCAGTGCTGAAGGCCCAGCTAGTGTACATTCCAGTCACCTTTAGTCGCTTGTTCTGGTTAACTGCGTTCCAGACAAACAGTGATCTCTGCTACTAGGTCTCAAAAATTTCCCACGTGGGGAAGCCTTACAGCTACAGCTCAAAGGACCTGTAGCTGTGAATGAAGTATATTTCAGAACATGCTGTGTTCTATATTATCTAGCACACAAAGTATTATTAACATTAAGCTGTTTTGAAACTAGACTTTAACCAAGTTTTAATTATTATTTACTTTGGGGAGAACATTTAAAAACGTATGTCAGCAATGGTGGCTGGGTGATACTCAGAGCTGCACAAAGATACCTGGGTTCTCCGGGGCTGTCCTCTGCTGGGTCCAGGTCCTTTTCAGGTCCTTCTTCTGGCTTTTTATCGCTGTCCTCCTCCTCACCTTCAGCTTCTTGGACCTCCTCATCAGACTCTTCATACTGATAATCACTCACTTCTTTTGTGAAGTGTAATACAGACTTTGGGACCGGAACTACACGGAAAAAAATAACCCAATTTATAATCAGTAGCCACATCCAGTACTCTACCCCCAGGGAGGAGAGAAGTAGCTGAAGAAAGAATAGCTGGGCACCTTCCTAGAGGTTGGTGGGACACCTTCAGGGCCCTCACATTTCTGCAGCTTCAGGGTTTTCAGGGTGAGGTCTTTACCGTCTTTCCAGTAGATCTCACACCCTGTGCTGCTGATTATTTCTGGCCCTTTGGAGAAGGGATCAGAATCATCTGGGTCTGACCACATTTGATATGTTTCTGTCAGAACTTCGTTGAAAAAGTATTCCTTTCACTTAAAAAGAAATTCTACTGTGATGCTCATTGGTTCCCGGACCCCTGAGAATTTTTATTTTTACATCTTTCAGGTGCTCCAGTATAAGTGCATCATTTTCCCAGATAATGCTACCGAGAATCTTTAGGTTTTTAAATGGCCTCAACCAAAAGCGAGGGATGCCCTTTGTTTCCCCTTCCCTTCAGGCTCTCTTTCCATCTCCTCCCAGGCCCCTTCTGGAACAGGTACTGGCCACTAACATTCACCTTCTGTGGGCTCATGAATTGCATTGATGATGTCAGCACTCTTATCAAACAGAGGCTGGCAGAAGGAAGCATACATTTTCTCAAGACCGTAAAGGTCTTTATAGAATTGGGCTTCCACTTGTGCAAATTACGCCTGGAAGTTTTTGAGAGCTTTGACCCGCTGCTTAACCGCTAGAGGCCAGTGATGAGTGCAGCCTGCCTTTGAGCCCGATGCCCCCAAAGGGTCCGCAAAGGCCTGAGGGCCTGGCCGCCACTTGCCTACCTCGGCCCTGCCAGGACCACAGGTCCCAGCCTCCCAGGACTCAGAGGCAACAGCCAGGGCGCCACCCTCCCAGAGCTCAGCCTCCACTGTAGATTCCTCTGACTTCTGGGATGCAGACCCCTGGACCCTGGGTCCCTGAGGCTTCCAGGGTGGGGCGCCCTCTGCTTGGTACTCACCCTGCGAGGCCTCGCCTCCCTCTGCCAGGTCTTCCTGCTCCTGCCGAGGCACGGGACCCTCTCCAGGGCCGGAGGGAGGCTGGCAGCTGTGCGTGACCATCGGGCAGGGGCCAGGGGGCCAGACCAGGACATGGTCATCGTAGGAGAAACTGTGTAGCAGTGAGTGGACCAGACCCCAGAACACAGGCCCAAACTGCTCCAAGGGGTCCCCATGGCCTGCAACCACTGCTGCGCCTTCCTGCTCACTCTCATCATTCTCTACTGTCTCCTCCTCCTCGACCTCTTCCAATAGGTGCTCCTCCTCCTCCAGGTGCTCCTCCTCCTCCAGGGCCTCCAGCTCGAAATCAGACTCCTCCTCCTCCTCTAACGGCTCTATAGCCCACTCTTCCATTGTGGCCTGTGGCCCACCGTGCCCCCCTGTGAAGGCCTCCTGACACCCTCAGGGAGGGCAGAAGGGCCGCAGCCTCCTCGACCCCATCCGTCCCCTCCCAAGCAGGTGCCAGGACCCCAAGGGGACTGGGGTCACAGCCTACCCTGCCACCAGCCCTGTCCAGGCCACCTGGCATCCAGTTGTGCTCCTCTGTGGCAGACATGGCAGGAGAGACTGTGCCAGACGGTGATGGGCCTGCAGTGATGTCCACGGGGAAGATGGCAGCCGCCGAGCTGAGAGTCGCGGAGGAGATGCCGTTGGCAGCGCAGACCACAGGGTGGGGGTGTGGGCGGCAGAGATGTCAGCTGCACAGGGAACAGGAGTCTGTGAAGTTGCTGGTGTGGGCCCCACGACAGGAATGGCAAGGGGGTGGCCGGCAGACTGGCCCACCACGACCGAGGCTGAGATGGCGGTGTACAGGCAGGAAAGAACCTGAAGGGCTGGCGATGGTAGGTGGAGCTTAAAGGTCAACCGGGGACCACTTCCTCCAGCGCCAGCTCTAAGCTCATTTGCCAGGAGTCAAGGATTGGCATGATCGCCATCCAGTGAGTGGTCAAGGCCCTCAGCTTCCCTGGAGGCCTGACAGGCCCAGGTCACACTTTAAGCCCACAGGAGTCCTTTCCCTTTCATTCCTTCATTGCAAAAGCAAAACTACAGTGTCTGAATGGGGCGGGGCGGGGGGTGGGGGTGCCCTGGTGTATGGGAACCTGGATGTGGTGCCCAGTTGCCACGCTGGGACAACTCACACCAGCAGAGATACACTTTTTAAAAAAGAAAGAAAAAAAAAAAAGAAAGA
Organism: Bos indicus; assembly: GCF_029378745.1. Classification (NCBI taxonomy): domain Eukaryota; kingdom Metazoa; phylum Chordata; class Mammalia; order Artiodactyla; family Bovidae; genus Bos; species Bos indicus. The sequence goes on from NC_091789.1 coordinate 54,565,308, forward strand.
AAAAGCAAAGGTGTATAGATCAAATATCAGCAACTGATTAAAACCTCCTGTGAGAGACAGAAAGAGAATGTGGTGGTTTTAATGTTGCTAAAGTTACTTAGTAAGAGCATACAAAGTTGGTATGGATGCTGATGAGAATGGAGAGTGGAAGAAGCAGTAAAAATTGGACTGAACCCTGTTTCATCAGGGCTCCCCTAATTCACTTCAAGGCTCCATGACATGAAGAGAGAGTGACTTCTTTCAAGACTGCACTAAGCACCTGCTCTGCACTAAACAGTTATACACACTCCCTCCGAAATTCATATTTTGAAGTGCTTAGCCACCTCACACCCCAGATGGGGGAGTAGAAGGATATGTGCTCATCTCCTCCTGTGAGAACACCAGAATTGCAACTACCTGTTGAACAACCATCGACAGGAGGATGCTGGAACCTACCAAAAAGAGACACCCCACGTCCAAAGACAAAGGAGAAGCTACAATGAGATGGTAGGAAGGGTGCAATCACGATAAAATCAAATCCCGTACCCACCCATTGGGCAACCCACAAACTGGAGAGCAATGATACTCAAGAAGTTCTCTCACTGTTGTGAAAGTTCTGAGCCCCACATCAGGCTTCCCAACCTGGGAATTTGATAAAGGGGCTGGGAATCCCCAGGGAATCTGACCTTGAAGGCCAGCGGGCTTTGATTATAGTACTTGCACAGGACTGGAGGAAACAGAGACTCCACTCTTGGAAGGCACAAACAAAATCTTGCACACACTACGACCCAAGGGAAAGGAGCAGTGACCCCAGAGGAGACTGATGCAAAACTACCTGCTACTGTTGGAGGGTCACCTGTGGAGGCCTGAGTCGGCAAGGGCTCATGGCAGGGACGGGGACACTGGCAGCAGCAGTCCTGGAAGGTCCCCCTTGATGTAAGTCCTCTTGGACTTGCCATTAACCCTACCACAGAGCCCATAGATCCCAGCCCTGGGATGCCTAAGGCCAAAACACTAACAAGAAGGGAGTACAAGCCCACCCATTTGCAGACAATTGAATTAAAGATTTACTGACCAAGGCCCTGCCCACCAAAACAAGACCCAGTTTTCCCCACCCTGTCCTTCCCATCAGAAAGCTTACAGAAGCCTCTTAGCCTCATCCACCAGAGGGCATGCAGAAGAAGCAAGAAGAAAAACAATGGAGAAGATGCAAGAATTGTTTACCAGAGACCTAGAAGCACTAAAGAACAAACTGAGATGAACACAACACTAGAAGAATTCAATAGCAGAACAACTGAGGCAGAAAAATGGATAAGGGACCTGGAGGACAGAATGGTGGAAATCACTGCTGCGAAACAGAATATAAGGAAAAAAATGCAAAAAAAAAAAAGGACAGCGTAAGAAACTTCTGGGACAACATTAAATGCACCAAAGGGGTCCCATAAGGAGAAGAGAGAGAGAGAAAGGACTCAAGAAAATATGTGAGGAGATAATAGCTGAAAACTTCCCTAACATGGGATAGGGAATGGTCAACCAAGTCCAGGAAGGGCAGAGAGTCCCAGGCAGGATAAACCCAAGGAGGTTTATCCAAGGAGGATAAACCCAAGGAGGTATATTGGTGACTGTATCCACCAATACACCTAGTAATCAAACTCACCAAAATTAAAGACAAAGATAAAATATTAAAAGCACAAGGGGAAAATGACAAATAACACACGAGGGAACCCCCGTCAGGTTATCAGCTGATTTCTCAACAGAAACTCTACAAGCCAGAAGGGAATGGCATGATATATTTAACGTGATGGAAAGGAAGAAACTCCAACCAAGAATACACCACCCTGCAAGATTCTCATTCAGATTTGATGGAGAAATCAAAAGCTTTCCACACAAGCAAAAGTTAAGAGAATGAAAAGACCTACAGAAAATAAACCCAAAGCAATTAAGAAAATGGTAATAGCATCATATATATCGATAATTACCTTAAATGTAAATGGGTAAAATGTACCAACCAAAAGACATAGACTGGCTGGGTGGATGAAAACATATGCGTGCATGCACTTCCGCTTACCCCATCACTCTGCTTAACTCCCAAATTGTATGTAATCATTGTATACTGTTAGATTAATCATGCTCCAATTATGGCTTGCAATTGTAATTACCTTTTATTTTTTGTCTGGCTATTGATTGTGAAAACTGATAAACATCTTTTACCATGGTGGGTACGTAACTATTATTCACTTAATACCATTGTGTCATGATTGGTCAACAGAAAAATAATAGAATTCTACATCACCAAAAAAAAGGCAGAGGAACCAGAGATCAAATTGCCAACATCCGTGGGATCATAGGAAAAGCCAGAGAGTTCCTAAAAAACATCTACTTTTGCTTAATTGACCACACCAAAGCCTTTGCCTCTGTGGATCACAACAAATTGTGGAAACTTCTTCAAGAGATGGGAATACCAGACCACCTTACCTGCCTCCTGAGAAATCTGTGTGCAGGTCAAGAAGCAACAGTTAGAACCGGACGTGGAACAACAGACTTGTTCCAAATTGGGAAAGGAGTACGTCAAGGCTGTATATTGTCACTCTGCTTATTTAACTTCTACGCGGAGTTGTTGTTGTTGTTTAGTCACTAAGTCGTGCCCGACTCTTTTGTGACCCCATGGACTGTAACCTGCCAGGCTCCTCTGTCCATGGGATTTTCCCAGGCAAGAATATCGGAGTGGGTTGCCATTTCTTTCTCCAGGGGAACTTCCCAATGCAGAGACTGAACCCAGGTCTCTTGCATCTTCTGCACTGGCAGGCATATTTTTTACCACTGAGCCACTGAAGGAAGCAGAGTAAACCATGCGAAATGCCGGGCTGGATGAAGCACAAGCTGGAAGCAACACTGCTGGGAGAAATATCAATAACCTCAGATATGCAGATGACATCACCCTTATGGCAGAAAGTGAAGAAGAACAAAAGAGGTGCTTGATGAAAGTCAAAGAGGAGAGTGAAAAAGTTGGCTTAAAACTCAACATTCAAAAAACAAAGATTATGGCATCCGGTCCCATCACTTCATGGCAAATAGAGGGGGAAACAATGGAAACAGTGACAGACTTTATTTTCCTGGGCTCCAAAATCACTGCAGATGGTGGCTGCAGCCATGAAATTAAAAGACACTTGCTCCTTGGAAGAAAAGCTATGACCAACCTAGACAGCATATTAAAAAGCAGACATGCCCTTGCCAACAAAGGTCTGTCTAGTCAAAGCTATGGTTCTTCCAGTAACCATATACGGATGTTAGAGTTGGACCATAAAGAAAGCTGAGCTCCAAAGAACTGATGCTTTTTAAAAAATATAAATTTATGTATTTTAATTGGAGGCTAATTACTTTACAATATTGTATTGGTTTTGCCATACATCAACATGAGTCTGCCACAGGGGTATGGAGAGGGAGGTGGGAGGGGGGTTCAGGATGAGAACTGATGCTTTTGAACTGTGGTGTTAGAGAAGACTCTTGAGAGTCCCTTGGACTGCAAGGAGATCAAACCAGTCAGTCCTAAAGGACATCAGTCCTGAATATTCACTGGAAGGACTGATGCTGAAGCTGAAACTCCAATACATTGGCCACCTGATGTGAAGAACTGACTCCTTGGAAAAGACCCTGATGCTGGGAAAAATTGAAGGCAGGGGGGAGAAGAGGATGACAGAGGATGAGGTGGTTGGATGGCATCACCGACTCAATGGACATGGGTTTGAGCAAGCTCAGGAAGTTGGTGATGGACAGGGAAGCCTGGGGTGCTGCAGTCCATGGGGTCGCAAAGAGGTGGACATGACTGAGCGACTGAACTGAACTGAACTGATATCACCAAAACTACCATTTAATAGAAAAACCTGTAATCACTTTTTAAAATCCAGAATTTTCTTGGATTTTTTTTTTGAAAAATACAAATGCCCAGCCAGTAGCTTTTTTTATCCAAAGCTACAGAAATGTTTCTAATGAGCTACCATGTTTAAAAACAACTGGACTATATGATGATATTTTACTTTTATCTAGTTTGTTTCACTGTTTCTAATGAGCTACCATGTTTAAAAACAACTGGACTATACGATGGTATTTTACTTTTATCTAGTTTGTTTCACTTTTTCTATTTCATATTCAGTGCCCTCATTTCATTTACTTTATGTTTTCCAATTTTTCCATCTCTCTTTCTGATATTCTTTCTCAAGCCTTTAGCAAGCATAGTAGAAAAGCTACACACACACACACATATACATAGTATGTATATCTATTTTAGAAAACTTACGAGTGTTTGCCTAAAAAATTTGTTCTATTTTGATTCCATTTGTTTCACTTAGCATGAATACAATGATAGATTTCTAATTAAAAAAATAGATATGCAACAAAGGTTTACTATATAGCACAGGGAACTATAGTCAATGTCTTGTATAACCTAGAAAAGAAAATAATTTGAAAAATAATATATATATATGTATAACTGAATCAGCTTGCTCTGCACCTAAAACACTGTAAGTCAACTAGACTTCAAGGAATACGTATATATTAAGAAAAGAAGCCTGGGGTAATCCATCCAGAGGCGCCATTTGTTTCCCATGGCTCAAGAACTGGAAATATTGGAGAAATGAGTCGAAAAACAGTGGGGATAATTACCCCTTCCCTATCTAGAACATATGCAACATGGGTTTCTCGCTTTATGTCAGCCTTGTTTTATTTTACCTTAACTCATAATCAGTGTTTTCAGTGAGGATAGTCCATCTGATCCCATGTTGTCAAGCCCATTTATAAGTGGCAAAGACTCAATTTAACTTCATGAGCTATATGTCAGAGTGCCTACGCCCACTGTAGGATATTTTACGACAATGGCTGCTATGGTCTGGAGAACGGAAACACTGCAGTGATAAGATGGTTAAGGCAAATATACCTATTGGCCAACTTCAGTACCTCCCTTAACACTATAGGGACATCTTTTAAAAATTCAGTGTTATCCTCAAGTTTCCTCTATTTTGTGCCCCAGTACGAAGGTCAAAAAATTTTCCTAAAGGATGCATTTTAGCAGATGTTGAAGTCAATTCCCAATCTATTTGTAGAAGTCTAAGCCAATAAGCACTTTTTATCTTTAAAAAATATTGGTATGCTATTGTGGTAATTGTCACCTTTTTAAAGGGTATACTTTACAGGCATCTGGTACATGCACAGTGTAGTTCAGCCATCCCCTCTGTTGTGTCCAAAAGTAAACCCCATGCCCAGTAATCAGTCCTTCTCCATTTCCCCCTCACTGCAACCAAGCTCTGAGAACCAATAATCTGCTCTCTGTCTCTACAGACTTACCTTTCCTGGGTAGTTGCTACAAATGAAATTGTACAGTATGTGACCTTTTTTGTCTGGCCTCTCTCACTTGGCATAATGATTTTGAGTTTCATTTGGGACCTCATTCCTTTTTGTGGCTGAATGCTGTGTGCTGTCCAGAGGATCACTTTAATGTCTGTATTTGGTGAAATGTAGGAGTCCAACTTCATTCTATTGCTGTCCTCGTACCATTCTGGGGACAAGACTTGTACTTCTCACCAATTAATGATCTGACATCCCTGCAGAAAATCAATTGAGGGTATGTATCTGGGTTTATTTCTGGACTCACCGCTCTAGTCCATTGATCTGTGTGTCTATCATTATCTCAGTACCACACTGTCTTGATTATTGTTCCCAAGTAAGTTCTGATACAGGGTAGGGGTCTCCTGCAACTCTCTTTTTCAAGATTGTCTTAGCTATTCCTGGTCTCTTGCAATTCCACATAAATTCTAGGATGAGCTTTTTTTTCCTGCAAAATAGGTCACTGGAATTTTGAAAAGGATTGCTTTTCATCTGTAGACCTTTTTACATAGGCTTCCCAACTGTATATTAAGACCTCAAATTTTCTAAGCTGCCTTGACGCCTTTGAGCCTCAGATACTCCACTGGCCCAACTGTACTTTCTCCTGCTCTGACCTGCAATGTCCCCTCCCTGTCAGAAAACTACCCCACCCAGCTGATTCTCTCCTATCAGAAAGACTAGCCGCACTCTGCCCATTCTTCCATCCACCAAGCTTAACTTCCCTGCCAGGCAGTGCAATGATTCCTACAGGACAACAATCCCCTCGTGTGGGAACCCTGGTGTGCCCCATCCTCTTGTTACTACAACATCTATTTCCCACAGTCCCTGCTGCTTAACTCTACTCCAAAGCCACACTCCCCCATTGTCCTGCATGGCATTCCCTGTTGTCCACCCAGGCTGTGAGTACCTGAGACTCACCAACAGCTGTCCATCTGTCCAGTGTCGTGTGCTTGGCCATCTCACACTTCTTAGGGTAGGGGATCCCTCCTTCATTAGTAGGGTAGATGGGAGATAAACAGAACTTTGGGTGTCACAACAAGATGGCCCAACCACTACCCGGGAAGCCTGAACATCTTTAACTCACTTCTCTTTTGCTAACTAAAAGTTTTGTTAGTTGAAGTTGACGGTGACCTGGGCTGGAGCTGCCAAAGGTGCCTGGATTGTGCTTTGGCTTGTGCCTGTTCTGTTGCCTCTCGACCTTGGCCGTCTCTTCCCACCCTAACTTGTTGTTCTAGTGCCTGAGGAGGGAACTATAGTGAATTGACTGTATCCTGGCCTGAGGTGGGCTGTTTTGCCCCTTTGCCTGGCACCTCCAAGGACACAGTCTGAGGCTGGGGATCATCAATGAATCCATAGAGTGGAAGTCTAGGGAGTGTTCAGCCGATAGTGACAAGGGGGTGCTGATGACACAGCTTAACTGTTTCGCTTTTGATTCCCACGTTCCAGGGGCCGGCCTAGAGTCTTTGGGGATAAGAAATCCAGTGTAGTAGGGTGGTCACTGAAGATGGATCATGGGGTGCAGCAGGGGGTGGACCATGGGGCAGTCATCCCGGTTGCTTCTCAAGTGTGCCCATTTCAAGCAAGGGTAGCAAACTTCCCTGTCTCCTTTGCTGTTGCTTTCCAAGTGAAAGCCACTCAGTCATGTCCAACTCTTTGTGACCCCATGGACTATACAGTCCTTGAAATTCTCCAGGACAGAATACTGGAGTGGCTAGCCGTTCCTTCTCCAGCGGATCTTCCCAATTCAGGGATTGAACCCAGGTCTCCCGCATGGCAGGAGGATTCTTTACAAGCTGAGCCACAAGGGAAGCCTTGTGGCTTCCATGTGTTGCTTTCCAAACACAATTGCTTTTCTTGGCTGTGTGCTCTACAGATGTTAGTTAGGCCTAGCTGTTCCATTCCTTGATCTCACTATTGGTCTCCTCTCTATGTGCCTGTCCCTCATTGAAAATGGAGTGTTGAAGTCTCCATGGATTATTTAGAACTATGTACTCTCCAGTTTGTAACTTTTTGTTTCATATATTTGGGGAGGCTGCTGGGACCTTATGGATATATAACTCATACATCTCCTTTGTGTACTGATTTTTTAATAATATAGAAATGTGTTGATATTCTGTAAAAAAAAAAAAAAAAAAAAAGTTCTGTTAAAATCTATTTCATCTCATGCCAGTACAGCCACTGCAACTCCCACTTTGGGACGATTTGCATAGATACCATTTTCTACCCTTTTGTTTTCAACTCTTTTTGGATGTAAGACAAGACTCTTATATAATAGATAACATATACTGAGTTACATTTATTGTTAATCCTATTTGCCAACCTGCCTTTTCATTGAATAGTTTTATCTGTTGGAATTGCAGAGATTTGGAGAAGGAAATGGCAACCCACTCCAGTATTCTTGCCTGGAGAATCCCGTGGACAAAGGAGCCTGATGGGGTGCTGCCCATGGGGTCGCATGGAGTCTGACACGGCTGAAGCGACTTAGCATGCATGCATGCATTCGAGAAGGAAATGGCAACGCACTCCAGTATTCTTGCCTGGAGAATCCCAGGGACAGAGGAGCCTGGTGGGCTGCCATCTATGGGGTCGCACACAGTCAGACACGATGAAGCGACTTAGCAGCAGCAGCATTGCAGAGATTATTTCCGAGGAAAGATTTTTCCTAACAGTTTTCTAACTTTCCACATGTCAGCCCATTTTTGTTCCATCACTCCTCAATTACTGTCTTTTTCTGTGATTAATTGAAATTTCTCTTGCACAAAGTGATTATCACTCTTACTCTTTACTTTTAAAATATTTTTAAGTCTGGAGTTTTTAAATTTGTTTTATGCTTTTTTGGGAGGTTGTTATGCTGTGAATTATAATTATTATCTTACCTTTAAAAAAGTCAAGTTTGTATTAATACTGAGATAGTTTTCATAGTATTCTAAACTCTGTTGCCTCCCAGCTCTGCCACATTCCTTTATTTATTGTGATAAATGGCAGGTTTGCATGTGGTTCCTATTTACAGATTTATGGTTACTGCTTTATACATTTTTCTTTTAAATCAAAATACAAAGAGAGGAGAAGATAAACAGAAGTCACAGGGATTTCCCTGGTGGTCCAGTGGTTTAGAATCCGCCTTCCAATGCAGGGGATGTAGGTTCAAACCCTGAACCCGTATCTAAGATGCCACATGTGGTGGATCAACTAAACCTTGGGGCCACAACTCCTGAGCCCGCATGCTCTGGAGCCCGTGTGTCACAGCTGGAGAGACGCCCTCACGATGCAGTGAAGATCGTGTTGCAATGAAGACCCAATGTGTCCATTAATAAATAAGTATTGTTTGAAAAGAGCAGTTATAAACCCAAAGTGCAGGAATACTGGCTTTCGCGTTTATCTGTGCAGTTCCCTTGGCCTTTGTGCTTTATTTCTTCACAGTCCTCCAAATAGGTGCCCACGGGTGTTTCACTTCAGCCTGAAGGACTACTTTAGCATTTATTTTTTAAGCTATGCTGGGTCTATTTAGCTGCGCAGGCTTTTCTCTAGCTGTGAAGAGCAGGGGCTACTGTCTGGTTGCAGTGGAAGGGCTTCTCATTACAATGGCTTCTATTATTGCAGAACATGGGCTCTAGGGCTCAGGCTCAGCAGTTGTGACACACCGGTTTAATTGCTCCACCGTATGTGGGATCTTCCTGGACCTGGGATCAAACCCATGTCCTCTGAATTGGCAGGCAGGTTCTTTAACACTGAGCCACAAGGGTAGTCCCTGTATCAATTTTTCAGTGTGAACAGGATATGCGTGCCTCCCATCCCCTCCTACTTTGTTGCGGTATAATTTATAAATAAAATTTGTATATTTAAGTTGAACAACGTGATGTGATGTATGCATACATTGTTAAATGATTACCACAGGCTACTTAATACACATATTACCTCACATAGTTAAAGGATTTTAGGAGGTGGGGTGTGGGATAAAACTAGGATCTACTCCCTCATCAAGTCTGCAGTATACCATACAATGTCTTAAATTTATATTCAACATGCTGTACGTTAGATCCCTAGAATTTATTTAGCTTATAACTGATTGTTTTTACCCTTTGATGAAGCACTCCACAAATTACAGCCCTGGATGTATCATGCTTCCTGATTTCATTATATCACAAAGATATAGTAATCAAAACAGTATGGTTCTGGCATAAGAATAGATACACAGATCTTTGAAACAACATACAGATCCCAGAAATAAACCCACATGTGCGTGCGTGCATTCATGCGTGCATGCTAAGTCACTTCAGTCATGTCCAACGCTTTGCAACCCTATGGGCAGTAGCCCACCAGGCTCCTCTGTCCATGGGATTTTCCAGGCAAGAATATTGGAGTGCACTGCCGTGCCCTCCTCCTGGGGATCTTCCCAACCCAGGGATCCAACCTGTGTCTTACCACTAGTGCCACCTGGGAAGGCCAAACCCACACATATATGCTCACCTATTTGACAAGAGCTCCAAGAACATGCAATGAGTGTTTCCTGGTAGCTCAGCAGCAAAGAGTTCCCCTGCAACGCAGGAGACTTGCAGGAGATGTGTGTTGGGTCCCTGGGTTGGGAAGACCACCTGCAAGCAAGGAAAACAACAATCTAGAAAACATCATGAGGAAAGCATAGCCTATTATCTTACACTATATCCCCAAGTCAATTCAAAATGTTTAAAGATTAAACATAAGGCCTGAAACTGTAAAACTCCAAGAAGAAAATATTGGGGTAAGCACTTTAACATAGGTTTTGACAAAGAATTTTTTTAATTGACCCCAAAACAAAGGCAATGAAAGCAAAAATAAACAGGTGAATTACATCAAACTAAAAAGATTCTACACAGCAAAGAAAGCAATCAACAAAATGAAAAGGCAACTTACCTATGGAGCAGAGGAAAATATTTGCAAAGCATGTATCTGTTAAGGGGTTCATATGCAAAATGTATAAGGAACTCAGTCAACTCAAGAGCAAAAGAGAAATTCTCAATCAGTAAAATGATACATGGAGGACTTCCCTGGTGGTCCAGTGGTTAGGACTCCACACTTCCACTGCAGGGTGCATGGGTTTGACCCCTGGTCAGGGAACGAAGATCCTACAAGCCTCGTGGCATGGCCCCCCAAAAGAAATCTTCTGATCATATCATGTAACAACCTAAATGGGAAAAGAATTTGAAAAATAATACTTAACATCTATTAATACATGTATAACAAATCACTTTATTGTATACTTGAAACTATCATGACATTGCTAATCAACTATACTCCAGTATAAAATAAAATGTGAAAAAAGACATCACATCTGTTACAATGGCTATTATCAAAAGGACAAGAAATAGCAAGCACTGGCAAGGTTGTGGTAAAAAAGGAACCCTTCTGCTCCGTTGGTGGGAATGCAAAATTGTGCAGCCACTAGGAAAAACAGTGTGGAGATTCCTCAAAAAATTAAAAATAGAATTATCAGATCATCCAGCAATCCCGCTCCTGAAAATATATCCAAAGGACATGATTCCTGCTCTGCTCTTATATGCTCATTGCAGCATTATTTGCAATAGTCAAGAATGAAGACAACCTAAGTGTTTGTGGCAGATGAAAGGATAAAGAAAATACTATATGCATATATATGTATATGTGTGTATAATACACATATATATATGGGGCTTCCCTGGTGGTTCAGATGGTAAAGAATCTGCCTGCAATGCAGGAGACCTAGGTTTGATCCCAGGATGAGGAATATCCCCTGGAGAAGGAAATGACAACCCACTCCAGTGATATATATATATAAAACACAATATATGTAACACAATATGTATTTAATATAATATATATATACAGTATATATTCAATATAATATACTATATATCATAAATACTTATGTGGCATAAAATAGAATTCTTTTAAAAAATTCATCTGAAAAAATATTTTTGCCTTTATGGGGGTGAAACTGAGGGGAAGCAGGAGCAGTGATAATACATAGTGGATTCTCCGTCCTTCAGACTTCTTGCCTTTCTCTGGAAATCTCTACAGGCAGAGCTTAATCGGGAGACAGTTGAAAAGGCAAAATGGGGTTGGCAGTGACCCAGAAACATAGAACACATTATAGATTTGGAACTCCTATATTTAGACAACTGTAACTTACCTAGCCTCTATGTCTTATGCCACATATACCCTGAGAGAGAATGCAAACACTGTGCCTTTTGTAACAAAAGAAACACAGAAATGACTGTAATAGCATCAATAACACCCGCTTTCAAAAACACAAAAACTAAAATTGAGACCTTTGTTAGGAGCTGTACTGATGTTTATTAGTAAATAGGGAACCGCTGACAGATTTTAATTAAGTTTACATATTTTACTAATTTTGGTATTGAAAATTTCATACACATAATGACTTCTCTTCTTTCTCACATGGCCACCTAGAAAACTCAGAGTGTAGGTTAAAAGTATCCTTCTCCATATATTTGTTTAATATTCCAGCCTCAGGCACACTCAACACCTTTGCCTGAGCACCAGGTGGAACATCACTCTTACGTAAGCCAGTTTTTCTACCTGAAAGATTTTAAAATAGCCTTAAAATTTTTTGTTAGAATTGGGAGATCTAAAGATAAAACCTGTGTAAAAACTGTGTAGAGACACAAACCTTCTATGACTCAGAAACTTATCTGGAGCACTGTGTGGGTGTGTGTGAGTGTATGTGTATTATTTCAGTTGAACTTTAAGCAAACTGCAAACATACACTCTACACAGAAACACTTTCCAATTCCCTGTGTTTAAACTCATGGGGTGAGCTTCGCTGCAGAGGCAGGACCTGGGGTCTTTGGGCAGGTGTGGCAGTTAAAGAGTGCGAGCTCTCAAACCCGACCTCCTACCCGGAGCTTGTTATATATACAGAGTGAAGTAAGTCAGAAAGAGAAAAACAAATATCGTTCATTAACACATATATATGGAATCTAGAAAAATGGTACTGATGAACTTCTTTGCAGGGCAGGAATAGGATTCAGATATAGAGAGCAGACTCATGGACACAGTGGGGGCAGGAGAGGGTGGGACGTATTGAAAGAGCATTACTATACATTACTATATGTAATATAAATAGCTGGTGTGAAGTTGCTGTATAACACAGGGAGCTCAACTTTGTGCTCTGTGACAACCTAGAGGGGTGAGATGGGGTGGGAGTCGAGAGGGAGTCTGAAGAGGGAGGTGACACATGGATACCTATGGCTGATTCATGTTGCTGTATGGCAGAAACCAACACAACATTGTTGTCTGCACAGAATTGGACACGACTGGAGTGAAGTGACTTAGCAAGAACACACCATATGACCCCTCAAACCCACTCCTGGGCATATATCCAGAGAAAACTCTAATTCAAAAAGATACATGCACCCCAACGTTCATAGCAGCACTATTTACAAGGGCCAAGACAAGGAAGCAACCTAAATGTCCATCCACACATGAATGGATAAAGAAGATGTGGTACACATATACAACAGAATACTACTCAGCCATAAGAGAATGAAATATAATGAGGCCATTTATCAGCAACATGGATGGACCGAGAGATTATCATACTAAGTGAGGTAAGTCAGACAGACAAAGACAAACATCATAGGATTTCACTTATATGTGGGATCAAACTATGTTACAAGTGAACATATTTACAAAAGAGAAACACTCACAGACAAAAAAAACAAACTTATGGTTACCAAAGGGGTAAGGGGTTAGAGAAGGGGTTAATTGAGAGGTTGGGCTAAGCAGATATAAACTACTAAATATGAAATATATAACCAACAAGGTCCTACTGTATAGCACAGGGAACTATCTGTAATAAACCATAACGGAAAAGAATATGAAAACGTATATGCTTAAAGCTCAACACTCAGAAAACTAAGATCATGGCATCTGGTCCCATCACTTCATGGGAAATAGATGGGGAAACAGTGTAAACAGTGTCGGACTTTATTTTGGGGGGCTCCAAAATCACTGCAGACGGTGACTTCAGCCATGAAATTAAAAGACGCTTACTCCTTGGAAGTAAACTTATGACCAACCTAGATAGCATATTAAAAAGCAGAGACGTTACTTTGCCAACAAAGGTCCGTCTAGTCAAGGCTACGGTTTTTCCAGTAGTCATGAATGGATGTGAGAGTTGGACTGTGAAGAAAGCTGAGCACCAAAGCATTGATGCTTTTGAACTGTGGTGTTGGAGAAGACTCTTGAGAGTCCTTTGGCCTGCAAGGAGATCCAACCAGTCCATTCTGAAGGAGATCAGCCCTGGGTGTTCTTTGGAAGGACTGATGCTAAAGCTGAAACTCCAGTACCATGGCCACCTCATGCGAAGAGTTGACTCATTGGAAAAGACTCTGATGCCTGGAGGGATTGGGGGCAGGCGGAGAAGGGGACGACACAGGATGAGATGGCTGGATGGCATCACTGACTCGATGGACGTGGGTTTGAGTGAACTCCAGGAGTTGGTGATGGACAGGGAGGCCTGGTGTGCTGCCATCCATGGGGTGGCAAAGAGCTGGATACAACTGAGCGACTGAACTGAACTGAACTGAATATAACCTTGTAAATCAATTACACTTCAATAAAAATATACTGAAAAATGAAAGCCTTTGACTGTGTGGATCACAATAAAGTGTGGAAAATTTTTAAAAAGAGATGGGAATACCAGACCACCTTACCTGTCTCCTGTGAAACCTGTATGTGGCTCAGAAACAACAGTTAGAACCTGACAAGGAACAATGGACTGGTTCAAAATTGTGAATGGCATACAAGGCTGTATATGGTCATCCTGATTTAGTATAACTTTTATGCTGAGTACATCATGTGAAATGCTAGGCTGGATATAACACAAGCTAGAATCAAGAACACCAGGAGAAATACCAACAATCTCAGATATGCAGATGATACCACTTTAATGGCAGAAAGCGAAGAGGAACTAAAGAGCCTCTTGATGAAAGTGAAAGAGCAGAGTGAAAAAGCTGGCTTAAAACCCTGAAAAACTAAGATCACGGCATCTGGTCCCATCCCTTCATGGCAAAGAGATGGGAAAAAAGTAGAAACAATGACAGAGTTTATTTTCTTGGGCTCCAAAATACTGCAGACGGTGACAGCAGCCATGAAATTAAAAGACGCTTGCTCCTTGGAAGAAAAGCTGTGAGAAACCTAGACAGCATATTAAAAATCAGACACATCACTTTGCCGACAAAGGTCCATCTAGTCAAAGCTATGGTTTTTCCAGTAGTCTCATGCGGATGTGAGACTTGCACCATAAAGAAGTGGGGTGAGCACTGAAGAACTGATGGTTTCAAATTGTGATGATTTCCAGTCCCTTGGTCAGCACGGTGATCAAACCAGTGAATCCAAAAGGATATCAACCCTGAATATTCATTGAATGGACCAATGCCGAAGCCAAAGCTCCAATACTTTGGCCACCTGATGTGAAGAGCTGACTCACTGGACAAGATCCTGATGCTGGGAAAAATTGAGGGCAAGAGGAGAAGGGGACATCAGGGGATGAGATGGTTAGATAGCATGACTGACACAATGAAAGCTCAATAGTTGTGGCACATGAGCTTAGCTGCTCAATGACATGTGGAATCTTCTGGGATCAGGGACTGAACCTAAGTCTCCTGAAGTGGCAGGCAAATTCTTTACCACTGAGTCATGAGGGAAACCCTCATCTACTTTTGGGCTTCTCAGGCGGTGCTAGTGGTAAAGAACCCGAGTGCCAAAGCAGGAGACGTAAGAGACGGGGGTTCGATCCCTCCTTGGTTGGGAAGATCCCCTGGAGGAGGGCATGGCAGCCCACTCCAGTATCCTTGCTTAGAGAATTCCATGGACAGAGGAGCCTGGCAGGCTACAGTACATGGGTCAGAATGAGTCGGACACGACAGAAGTGACTTAGCACAGACACCGACTCAATGGACATGAATTTGAGCAGTGTCCAGGAGATAGTGATGGTCAGGGGTGCCTGGCGTGCTGCAGTCCATGGGGTTGCAGAGTCAGACACAACATAGTGACTGAACAGCAACAACAACAAAAAATGAAACAGTTATGAAGCCAAAAAAAGGTACAAACTCTCAGTTATAAGATAGATAATCATAAGGATATAATGTACGGCATGGTGACTATAGTTAATAATACTGTATTGTGTATTTGACAGTTGCTAAGGCAACTTGTTCCTAGGTTTGCTCTTAATAAGAGATGTAAAAGGTTTTTCCTTATCTTCTAAGTAATCTCCTTAGAAGGCACAGATTCTATGTCTTATCAGAATAATGTCCTGTGCTCTTTGTTGATTTATCGCGTCTTTTATTTGTAAGAGAACTGAGCAGTCTTACTTCTAAAAGAGATCATTGTTTTCATGCTTACACATGCAGTTAATGTTTTAAAGAAAAAAAATATTGTAGTTTTTGCTTTGATTTATAGGACTGATTCGTAGGTATGACTTTTAGTTTGCCCATGTAGATGCAACTTAATTTTATTTATTTATGTATTTATTTTTGGCTTGCTAGTTTTTTGTTGCTGGGCAGGCTTTTCTCTAGTTGTGGAGACTGGGGCCTATCTCTCGTTGCAGTACATGGGTGTCTCGTTGTGGTGGCTTCTCTTGTTGCAGAGCATGGGTTCTAGAGCATGTGAGTCTCAGCAGTTGCAGCATGTGGGTCTAGTAGCTGTGGCTTCCAGGCTCTAGAGCACAGGCTCAGGAGTTGTGCCACAGGCTTAGTTACTCCACGGCATGTGGGATCAGGGATGGAACCTGAGTCTCCTGCGTTGGCAGGCAGGTTCTTTACCACTGAGCAACCAGGGAAGCCCTCGATGCAATAGCAAGAATTTTCCCTTCTTTGTTGCCACATTTCCTAGTTTCAGTGAAATTATACAAGGATTCTTTAATAAAAATTAAAACCTCATGTTTAATCGATAAATAAAAGGGATAAGGCTATTTGCAATCACATTCCCTTCAATATTTACTTTTGAAATATTCTTATCAATAATCTGGATAAATGGATAGCCAAACAGTTTCTTAGTTACCTATGATTCTTTTTTTAATTCTGTTTTTTTTTTTTTTTTTTCAGGTTTTACATTTAGGTCTATGATTCATTTTTTTTGAGTTAATCTTTGTATATGATGCAAGGTGTGATCAGTTGTTGTTGCTGTTCTATTTACACAGAGGTATTCACGTTTTCTGGGCTTCCCAGGAGACTCCAGTGGCAAAGAAGCCTCCTGCCGATGCAGGAGATGCGGGTTTGATCCCTGGGTCAGAAAGATCCGCTGGAGGAGGACATGGCAACACACTCCAGTATTCTTGCTTGGAAAATTCCATGCACAGAGGAGCCTGGCAGTCCATGGGGTTGCAAAGAGTCAGACACAACTGAGCATGTGCGTGTGCCTGTGCACACATATACACGTGTGCGCGCGTGTGCACACACACACACACACATTCAAGTCTTCCAGCATCATTTGTTGTTCCACATCGCATGTGGGATCCTATTTCTTTGACCAGGGCTCAAATCTGTGTCTCCTGCATTGGAAGGCAGAGTCTTAACCATTAAACTGCCAGGGAAGTCCATGACCCATGAATGTATTTAGCAAATTGTACAAAACTTTTGACATTTCTAACAACTTGTGAAATTCTGTCTTTCCAATATAAAATTCTAAATGAAATCTGCTTGATCTCAAACTGACTTTGATATTTTCCAGAAGGCCTCTGGAATATCACAAAGAGCCTGTTCCTTCACCTTGTAAATGAGAGATGTTACAATAATTAGGTTTATTTGATCAGCTGAGTTGCACAGGAAGCATTCTCAAATACTAAGAGATGCTTCACCTTTTCTAATTTATACTTCTTTGTGTACAATGTTAATATAAATACTTTAGAAATTATATTAACTTCCTAGAAATGTCAATGCCTTTGTTGTTCCTGATGTATCTTGGTGCTGCTTTGCCTTATAATTAGACAACACTGGCAAAATGTTATCAGCTGCAATTCCAGTTACTATTTTAGAATGTTGTATGCCACAGAAACAACTAAATGTCCTTGTCAATTGCATCACTTTGTATAATGAACATTGTATAATGAACATCCATCCCATCTTTTACCATGGTGATTTTCATCTTTTTTAAAAATTTATTTATTTTTTATTGAAGGATAATTGCTTTATAGAATTTTGCTCTTTTCTGTCAAACCTCAACATGAATCAGCCATAGGTATACATATATCCCCTCCCTTTTGAACCTCCCTCCCATCTCCCTCCCCATCACACCCCTCTAGGTTTATACAGAGCCCCTGTTTGAGTTTCCTGAGCCATACAGCAAATTCCCATTGGCTATCTATTTTACATTTGGTAATGTACATTTCCATGTTACTCTTTCCATACATCTCACCATCTCTTCCCCTCTCCCCATGTCCATAAGTCTATTCTCTATGTCTGTTTCTCCATTGTTGCCCTGTAAATAAATTCTTCAGTGCCATTTTTCTATTTTCCGTATATATGGGTTAGAATATGATATTTATCTTTCTCTTTTTGACTTACTTCACTCCTATAATACTTACTTCTTACTTATAACAGGTTCCAGGTTCATCCACCTCATTAGAACTGACTGAAATGTGTTCCTTTTATGGCTGAGTAATATTCCATTGTGTATATGTACTACAATCTGTTTATCCATTCATCTGTCAATGAACGTCTAGGTTGCTTCTATGTTCTAGCTATTGTAAATAGTTACCAATGGCATTTTTCACAGAACTAGAACAAAAAAGTTCACAATTCCTATGGAAACACAAAAGACCCCGAAAATCCAAAGCAGTCTTGAAAAGAAGAATGGAGCTGGAGGAATCAACTTTCCTGACTTCATATTATAGTATAAGGCTACAGTCATCAAGACAGTATGGTACTGGCACAAAAGCAGAAATACAGACCAATGATTTTCATCTTTTGTCATCCATAGTTATTTTACCCTGGTAAAATAAATAAACCCTGATGCTTCCTTGAAAACCCTTGTAATCAGCTACATGCCAGACTAACTATCTTCAACAAAATGAGACTATCTTGGAGTCCCGAAAGGACTCTGCCAGGTACTCTTGAGGCACAGAACTCCTAATGGCATTGCTTAAACAACTTGGAGACCACACCACTAGACCAAGTCAGGATTTCCTGAATTCTCCTGGAGAAGCTGGTAAGTTCATGAGATGGCTAATCCAAGATCAAACAGAACAAGAATTACATGGGGCTGAGTGAACACATTAGGCATGATTACAGGTTTTGTTTGGACTACTGCTGATGTCTTAATGTTCTGTTCTCTGGAGAACAACTTTCTCTTCTAACTTCAGCTATCTAAGATTCATAATAGTTTAGTAAATCATACTGCTGTAAATGTAAGTGAGGTATTTATCTTCTTTTCCCTGCCTGATCACTCTAGAGTTTGAATATTCTTATTAAGTATTCTCATTTTCATAGTAATACAATGAATGGTATAGGTTCAATATGAAAATTTCCTCTGTATTGATTTGATTATATAAGCTTTTAGTGGACTATCACATTTGAAAACAATACATATAATCAGACATGATCAGATAGTTAAAGAAATTAAAGGTGATTTTATGAAGCCAATGCTTACAACGTCCTCTTGGGCAAATGGGCCTCCTACCTGGATTACAGCTTTCTCAGTCTTAGAGCTGAGTAGGAGAGGTCACCACCTGGCAGGCCTAGCAAACTTAGGATACTGTGAGGACTTCAAGAAGAGATTAATTTACCTAAATCTGCATGTGAATTCTGGTGGTGAGTTCTTGGCAAGGCTTCCTAGCCTCGAGAGGCTTTTCAAAGTCCAATCTAAGACTCCTTATGAAAAGTTCCAGCAATGCAAACTAAAAAGGCCTCTGTGGTCAATTATCATTCTTGCTGAAATTGTGCAAATAAGCAAGCCAAATCTAGTGAGATCAGACATTTTATAAATGTAAGAATGATCTTATTCTTACTCCTAATGGCATTGCTTAGACAACTTTGAGACCACACCACTAGACTGAGACAGGATTTCCTGAATTCTCCTGGAGACTCTCAGCTGATAAGTTCATGAGATGGCTAATCCCAGATCAAACAGAACAAGAATTACAAGAATTACAAAGAATGATCTTACTTTGAGTATCTTTGGCCAAAAAGGAAGTGACTGTTGAAATTTTGTTTTTAAAAAGAAAACACAGCATTGTAAGGTATGGGATTCTGGTCTTTGAGCTATTTTGCACATTGTTGTAAACTACGTGGTTATGTTACCTACATCTAAATCGGACTGGCTTCTGCTATCTCATACACTTTGCCAGTCGTTACCAATTTCTCAGCTCTTCCAGTTTGCTTCAATATCTGGCGGCAACTCCTCAAACTTCTGTTTCCAAATTTTTTCCAGCCCTCCTGATTTGACATCATTGAGAACACAAAGCTGACTGCCCAGATTCTTATTGGAAGTCTACGCTTTGTCTTCATAGGATCAAAAGAAGTCCTATGAGCTGAAGCTAGACAACTTGATATAAATTTCAAAGGACTCATCATTGCAGCAGATTATGTATGATCTTCATGCCTGAAACTGCTGCCACGTGGGTCGCTCAGGAAATTACACTTTATCTCCATGCTCTGCTCCAGGAAATAATCATGATTGTGGATGAGCTTACCAAAACCTATCTGATGTCTATGCTTCATAGAAAACATTCACTGCAAACTAGGAAATCTATCAGATTACCACTGCCATCTCCTCATTCCACAGCCTAAACATGCTTCAAGCCCAACATCTAGAAATGTTTTCAATTGGTTATCCTTCTGGACTCAGAAACTGTGTCTAAATATTAATAGTCCACTATAAATCTTAATCTTTCTTTTTTGTTTCCTTAGAAACCTCCCTCATTAAGTGATTGATTCCTTGCAGGATCCAGCAGATATCTTCTACTACCAAATATCAGCAGACGCTTCAGCTGTTGCTTAGTGAACAAAAGGTGACTGAGTGAGAAATGGACTTATATTGTTCACAGGAAAAAGAATGCCTCTTCTTCCCTTGAAGAAGGGGAGGAACTGAAAATAACTCCCTCCTTAACCAAACCTTAGGCCCTTCTGAGTCCTCTTCTTCACTCTACCTGAAGCTTGATCCTACCTGCCAAGCTGCCGAGCCCAGTTTTAGCAAAGATCCTCCATAATCAGAATGAGTTTAATCAGATTCCCCCAATAATTCATATCTGAGTTTTTCATCCCTCCTCTTGATATCTAATCAAGTCCCACTCCCAGCCTCCCTTGATACTTGTGTTAGTCAGAGTTCTCCACAGAAACAGGATCAACAAGAAACAGATAGATATACACATATCTTATATATCAAGTATCTATACCTATAGGTATAGATAACTAGATCAGATACCTAATATCTATACATTTATATATATGTGTGTGTGTATATATATAGAATATATATATATATAGAACTAGTGTGTATATATATATAGAACTAGTGTATATATATATCATTATATATATAATAATAATATTGTATATTATTACTAATA
This sequence comes from Bos indicus, assembly GCF_029378745.1. Taxonomy (NCBI): domain Eukaryota; kingdom Metazoa; phylum Chordata; class Mammalia; order Artiodactyla; family Bovidae; genus Bos; species Bos indicus. Next base: position 54,586,207 of record NC_091789.1, read on the forward strand.
TATATTATATAATTATTAATAATATATTATATATTACTATATATTAATATATTGTATATATAATATATATAATAGAACTAGTGTATATATATATTATATATATATAATAGAACTAGTGTATATATATATACACTAGTACTATATATATACATATATATTGCATATATATTGTATATATATGTATACACTAGTACTATATATATATATAATAGAACTAGTGTATATGTATATATTATATATATAATAGAACTAGTGTATATATGTATATATATAAATATATATATACACATACACTAGTTCTATTCCTCTACTATATATAGATGTTGCTATAGATATAAGACAGAGAAGGCAATGGCACCCCACTCCAGTACTCTTGCCTGGAAAATCCCATGGACGGAGAAGCCTGGTGGGCTGCAGTCCATAGAGTCACTAAGAATCAGACACAAATGAGTGACTTCACTTTCACTTTTCACTTTCATGCATTGGAGAAGGAAATGGCGACCCACTCCAGTGTTCTTGCCTGGAGAACCCCAGGGATGGGGGAGCCTTGTGGGCTGCTGTCAATGGGGTTGCACAGAGTCAGACACGACTGAAGCGACTTAGCAGCAGCAGCAGCATAGATATAAGATAGATATAGATATGGCTTCCCAGGTGGCTCAGTGGTAAAGAATCTGCTGCCAATGCAGGAGACGCAGGAGACCTGGGTTCAGTCCCTCGATTGGGAAGATCCCCTGGAGGAGGTAATGGCAACGCACTCCAGTATTCTTGTCTGGGAAATCCCATGGACAGAGGATTCTGGAGGGTTACAGGTCCACAGGGTTGCAGAGTCAGGCACAACTTAGCAACTGAGCATGAGCACGAGCATACATATACATGAAGAGATTTATTATAGAAATTGGCTCATGCAATTGTGGAGGATGAGAAATCATGCAATCTGCTGTCTGCAAGCTGGTAAACCAAGAAAGTCAGTGGTATAATTCAGTCTAAGTCAGAAGGCCTGACAAACCCTGAACCCAGTTCAAGGCTAAAAGCCTGAGAATCAGAGGGCAGACGGTGCAAATCCTGGTCTAAGTGCAAAGGCCTAAGACGAGGAATGCCGATGTCTTAGAACAGAGTCATATGGATGTCTCAGTTCAGGCAAAGAGCAAACTCATCCTTCCTCTGCCTTTCTGTTCTATTCAGGCCCTCAAGGGATTGGGTGATGCCCACTTGCATTGATGAGGGCAATTTTCTTTACTCAGTCTACCAATTCCTATGCTAATCTCTTCCAGAATCCTGCTTACAGACACACCAGGAAATGCTGTACAAGCAAGTTGACATCTAAAATTAGCCAACACAATACCTAAGTTCCTGTTAGTAATTTCCCAGTCACTACCTCCTTCAACCACCCTGTTGGCGATAAATTTTCATCTGTCTCTCGTGTAGATGGAGTTGAGTTTATTTTCCCTGTTGCAACAGTCTCTGTCCCCTTTTACAGTAGTCTTAAACAAAGCCTTCCTTGCCTTAAACTCCATGTGGCATAATTATCTATTGACAGTATTCAAGTTATGTTCATGTGAATGAGAGAATGTGTGTCAGGTTCTCAGCTGTGAGCTAGTATGTGCATATTTATGTGAGATAAAATGAGAATGTGAGTACATGTGAGCAAATTTCTTCTGTGAGCTAATGTCTGAGCTTTATGGTGGATGGAAACATGTTTGTGTATACATGTATATAAGCATGTTCTGGATTTTAAGAATGTGTAAGTGAAAGTGTGAGTGGGAACATCTGGAAGCATCTGACTGTTTATATCTGAGTCCCTTTGTGAGTAAACTTGTGAGTAAGGTCCTGAAATGGAGTGACTATATCAGCATGTTTTGGCTTCCCTGGTAGCTCAGCTGGTAAAGAATCCGCCTGCAACGCAGGAGATCCTGGTTCGATTCCTGGGTTGGGAAGATGCCCTGGAGAAGGGATAGGCTACCCACTCCAGGATTCTTGGGCTTCCCTGGTGGCTCAGACGGTAAAGAATCCACCTGCAATATGGCAGATCTGGGTTCGATACCTGGGTCAGGAAGATCCCCTGGAGGGGGGCCTAGCAACCCACTCCAGCATTCTGGCCTGGCGAATCCCCACGGACAGAAGAGCCTGGCAGCTACAGTTACAGTCCATGGGGTCACAAAGAGTTGGACACGACTGAGCGACTAACACAGACACACACACACAGACACAAACACACACATCAGCATGTTTATGTGAAACAATGAATGTGTTGGTGCACGCATGTGAATGTATGTGTTTTTGAATTTGAGTTTGAGGGCAAATCAGTGTGTGTTTAGTTAGTGTGCAAGAATGTGTATGTATGTCAACATATCTCTGTGTGACATTGTATGTGTGAGCATGTTCATGGGTGAGAGTGTTTTCCTAGGTGTAAATGTGTGTGCTTAAAATGAATATTTAAGTGTGTTCACCTGTATAAATGAATTTGTAGGCATGTGAATGCATATTAGCATAATACTGAGTAGTTGGGGTAAATGTGTTTTTTGTGTGATCTTGTTTATGTGTGAATACATTTGAGTAAGGTTATTTGTGAGCATATATGTGGGAGTACATTCAATGGTTTTTTATTTTTTAAATTAGTTACTTGGAGGATAATTATTTACAATATCGTGATGGGTTTTGCCATACATCAACATGAATCGGCCATACATATATGTGTCCCCCCTCATCCTGAATCTCCCTCCCACCTCCCTCCCCACCCTATCCCTTTAGGTTGTCCCAGAAAACCGGCTTTGGATGCCCTGCTTCTTGCATCAAACTCGCACTGGCCATCTATTTTACATGTGGTAATGCATATGCTTCGATGCTATTCTCTCAAATCATCCCACCCTCGCCTTCTCCCACTGAGTCCAAAAGTCTGTTCTTTACATCCATGTCTCCTTTGCTGCCCTGCATGTACGATTGTCCATATCATCTTTCTAAATTGCACATATATGCATGAATAATATTATTTATTTATTTTTGGCTGTACTGTGTCTTTGTTGCTGCGCGGGCGTTTCTCTAGTTGCTTCTCTTTGGCTGAGATGCACAGACTTCTGGTTGTGGAGCAAGGACTCTAGGGCACGCAGGCTTCAGTGGTTGTGGCATGTGGGCTCAGTACTTGTGGCTTGCGGGGTCTAGAGCACAGGCTCAATAGTTGTGGCACATGGGCTTAGTTGCTTCATGGCATGTAGGATCCTCTCGGACCAGGGATCAAATCCATGGCTTTTACATTGGCAGGTGGATTCTTTACCACGGAGCCACCAGGAAGTCCCATGTAATGTTTTTTTTTTAAATAAATGAATGAAATTGTTAGCTTCTTGCTGATTGTGAGCACGTTCCTGTGCAATTCAATATGTAAGCATGTTTGTGACAATGATATTTTATATGGGTAAGTGAATGGGTGTGTGCATGTATAAATGAAATGACTGTATGTTGAATGTGAGTGAATTTATAATCATGTGTATGTTTTTAAGTGCACAACTATGATAATATGAATTATCTAGGGCCACCTCATGTGTGTGAATTGTGAGCCACCAAGTGTGAATGCATGTTAGGATGTGTATATGTGTGAGTACATTGGTCAGCATGTGTTAATTTGTAAGCTAGTCACTCAGTCGTGTCCGACTCTGTGATTCCATGGACTGTAGCCCGCCAGGCTCCTCTATCCATGGGATTCTCCAAGCTACAATGCTGGAGTGGGTTCCCACTCCCTTCTCCAGGGGATCTTCCTGACCCAGGATCTAACCCGGGTCTCCTGCATTGCAGGCAGATTCTTTACCATCTGAGCCACCAGAGAAGCCTGAACAAATGAGCATGTGCATATATATGGGTTTGTCCATTTGTGAGAGTAAATATGTGACCTTGTACATCTGAGAGTGTGTTCATATTTCAATATTTGGGTATTGCTGTAAATGTTTGTGTGTTCAAGTATACCCTGAATTTGCAGCCACATGCATGGGTGTTAGCATGTTTGTATGAGTAGGAATGTGTATCAGGTTCACTGTTGTGAGCTAGTTAATAGGTGAGTGTATTTGTGTGAGTGAAACATAAACATGAGTGTAAGTGCTTGTGAGTGTATTTTCTTCTTTGAGTGAATATCTGAGCTTCATACAGGATGTGAACATATTTGTATGTGAGTCTCTATGTGAACATAGATTTTGAGTGAAAATGTGCATGTATAAGTGGAATGTGTGAGTGGGAACTTTTGAATATAAGCATTTGTGTCCCTGTGTGAATGAATCTATGGGCATGGTCATGTGATTAAGTGAATGTTTGAGCATGTTTGTGTGAAGGAGTGAATGTCAATATGCACATGTAAGTGTATGGGTGTGTGAATGGGAATGTACTGGTGGGCAAGTCTGAGACTGTTTGAGTGTTAAAGTGTTTTGTGAGTGAGTGAATGTGTAAATGTATAGGTATGTCAGCACATCTGTCTGTGACAGTGTCTCTGTGAGCCTGTTCATGGGTGAGAGTGGTCTCTAGGATATATATTTATCTGTATGCTTAGAGTGAACATTTATGTATGCTCATCTGTATAAACGCATTTGCAAGTCTGATAATCATCTTGGCATATTCATGTATAATGGATGGGAAAGTATATTTTCTCGTGACCTTGTTAATATGTGATTACAGTGGTCACTCACTATCCACAGAAGACTGAGTCTAGGACCCACTGAGGATACCAAAATCTGAGCGTGTCTAAGTCCCATAGTCAGCCCTCTCTGTCCCTGTAGTCTGCATCCTCAGATTCAACCAGCCGTGGATCATCAGTATAGAATGTGATATGCAGTTGGTTAAATCTGTGAATTCAAAACCCATAGACACAAAGGGCCAACTGTATATTTATTGAAAAAGTTTGCACATAAGTGGACCCACAGTTGAAATCCATGTCAGGCAAGGGTCAACTGTATATTGGAATAAGGTCATTCATACCCATGTGTGAGTAAATGTAACTGTTTTATATAGATGGGTGAGTCTGTTTGTGTGCAACTATATTTGTGACCATGTGCATGCTTATGACAAAAAGTTTGCATGAGTAAATGAATTCACATGTTTGCACATATAAACACAATGTGCCTGCCTGGTTACATATCTGTGACCATGTGCTTGGATGTTAGCATGTTTGTGTAAGGGAATATGTATCAGGTTCTTTGTTTTGAACTAGTTAATGTAGAGTGAGCACCTTAGTATAAAATATGGGTGTACACGGAAGGACGTATGAGTGCATTTTCTTCTGTGAGCAAATGTTTCAGCGCCAAGATGGATGTGAGCATGCTTGTATTCATGCATTCATGTGGGCACAGTCTGCATTTTAAGATTGTGAATGATATGTGTAAGTGAAGGTGTGAGTGGGAGCATCTGACTGTATGTATTTGTATTTCAGTTTGAGTGAATTCGTTGGAATGGTCATTTGGTTGAATACATGTTTAAGCATGTTTTTGTGAAAGAGTGAATGTGTCAAGAGTGTATGTGTACGTGCATCTGTGTTTCTGAATGTGAGTGCATGTTTGAGTTTGTGAATATTTGATCTGTTTTGTGAGTGAATGTGTATCTGGATGTAAGTCAGGATATCTGTGTGCAACAGTCTATGTGTGAGACTATGTAGGGGCAAGAGGAATTTTCTGGCTGTAAATTTGCACACTTAGAGTATAAATTTATGTGTGCTCATCTCTATAGATAAATTTTCAATCACGTGAATGCATTTTCGTATATATCTGAGTACTGAGTCAGTGATTTTGTTGTGCAAGTGATCTTGTAAAAGTGTGAAAATATTTGAATAAAGAAATCTGTGAGCACGTGAGTGAACATAGCTACTGTTATGTAATGCGACTGAGTGAATTTGTGAGCTTCCTGGTGTGACCATATTTGTGTGCAAGTAAACATATGAGCATGTTACTGTTCCAGTGAGTTCACTCATTCAGTCATGTCCGACTCTGTGACCCCGTGGACCGCAGCATGCCAGGCTTCCCTGTCCATCACCAAGTCCCGGAGCTTGCTCAGACTCATGTCCATCGAGTCAGTGATGCCATCCAACCATCTCATCCTCTGTCGTCCCCTTCTCCTCCTGCCTTCAATCTTTCCCAGCATCAGGGTCCTTGCTAATGAGTCAGTTCTTCGCATCAGGTGGCCAAAGTATTGGAGCTCCAGTTTCAGCATCAGTCCTTCCAATGAATATTCAGAACTGGTTTCCTTTAGCATTGCCTGGTCTGATGTCCTTGCAGTTCAAGGGACTCTCAAGAGTCTTCCCCAACACCACAGTTCAAAAGCGTCAATTCTTTGGCGCTCAGTTTTCTTTATGGTCCAACTCTCACAGCCATACATGACTGCTGGAAAAACCATAGCTTTGACTACACGGACCTTTGTCGCTAAAGTCATGTCTCTGCTTTTTAATACACTGTCTAGGTTTGCCATAGCTTTTCTTCCAAGGAGCAAGCGTCTTTAATCATGGCTGCAGTCACCATCTGCAGTGATTCTGGAGCCCAAGAAAATAAAGCCTGTCACTGTTTCCATTGTTTCCCCATCAATTTGCCATGAAGTGATGGGGCAAGATGTCATGGTCTTCGTTTTTCAGTGTTGAGTTTTAAGCCAGCTTTTTCACTCTCCTGTTTCACTTTCATCAAGAGGCTCTTTCGTTCCTCTTTGCTTTCTGCCATAAGGGTACTGTCACCTGCATTTCTGAGGCTAGTTACTGATATTTCTCCCGACAATCTTGATTCCAACTTGTGCTTCATCCACCCTGGCATTTTGCATGATGTACTCTGCATATAAATTAAATAAGTATGGTGACTATATACAGCCTTGATGTACCCCTTTCCCAGTTTGGAACCAGTCTGTTGTTCCATGTCTGGTTCTAACTCTTGCTTCTTGACCTGCAACCAGATTTGTCAGGAGGCAAGTAAGGTGGGCTGGTAGTCCCATCTCCTTAAGAGCATTGCAGAGTTTGTTGTGATCCACACAGTCAAAGCCTTTAGCATAGTCATCGAAGCAGAAGGAGATGTTTTTCTGGAGCTCTCTTGCTTTTTCGATGATATAAAGGATGTTGACAATTTGATCTCTGATTCCTCTGCCTTTTCTAAATCCAGCTTGAACTTCTGGAAGTTCTCAGTTCACATACTGTTGAAGCCTAGCTTGGAGAATTTTGAGCATTCCTTTGCTAGTCTGTGAGATGAGTGCATTTGTGCAGTAGTTTGAACATTCTTTGGCATTGCCTTTCTTTGGGACTGGAATGAAAACTGACCTTTTCCAGTCCTGTGGCCACTGCTGAGTTTTCCAAATTTGCTGGCATATTAAGTGCAGCATTTTCACAGCTTTATCTTTTAGGATTTGAAATAGCTCAGCTGGAATGCCATCACCTCCACTAGCTTTATTAATAGTGATGTTTCCTAAGGCCCACTGGACTTCACATTCCAAGATGTCTGGCTGTATGTGAGTGATCACATCATCATGGTTATCTGGGTCATGAAGATCATTTTTGTATAGGTCTTCTGTGTGTTCTTGCCAACTCTTCTTAATATCTTCTGTTTCTGTTAGGTCCATGCCATTTCTGTCCTTTATTGAGCCAATCTTTGAATGAAATAATCCCTTTGTATCTCTAATTTTCTTGAGGAGATTGCTAGTCTTTCCCATTCTATTGTTTTCCTCTATTTCTTTGCATTGAACACTGAGGAAGGCTTTCTTATCTCTCCGTGCTATTCTTTGGTACACTGGATTCAGATGGATGTATCTTTCCTTTTCTCCTTTGCCTTTCGCTTCTCTTCTTTTCTCTGCTATTTGTAAGGCATTCTCATACAACCATTTTGCCTGCTTGCATGTCTTCTTCTTGGGGATGGTTTTGATCACCGTCTCTTGCACAGTGTTAGAGACCTCCATCCACAGTTCTTCAGGCACTCTTTCTATAAGATCTAATCCCTTGAGTCTATTGGTCACTTCCACTGTAAGGGATTTGATTAGGTCATACCTGAATGGTTCAGTGGTTTTCCTTTCTTTCTTCAACTTAAGTCTGAATTTGGCAATAAGGAGTTCATGATCTGAGTCACAGTGAGCTCCTGGTCTTGTTTTTTCTGACTGTATAGAGCTTCTCCATCTTCTGCTGCAAAGAATATAATCAATATGATTTCGGTGTTGACCATCTGGTGATGTCCATGTGTAGTCATCTAGTGTTGTTGGAAGAGGGTGTTTGCTATGACTAGTGTGTTCTCTTGGCAAAACTCTGTTAGCCTTTGCCCTGCTTCATTTTGTACTCCAAGGCCAAACTTGCCTGTTCCTACTTTTGCTTTCTAGTACCCTATGATGAAAAGGATATCTTCTTTTGGTGTTAGTTCTAGAAGGTCTTGTATGTCTTCATCAAACCAGTCAATTCAGCTTCTTTGGTATTAGTGGTTGGGGCATAGACTTGGATTACTGTGATATTGAATGGTTTGCCTTGGAAACGAACAGAGGTCATTCTGTCTTTTTTGAGACTGCACCCAAGTACTGCATTTCAGATTCTTTTGTCGACTATGAGGGCTAGTGCATTTCTTCTAAGTGATCCTTGCCCACAGAAGTAGATAAAATGGCCAACTGAATTAAATTTGCCCATTCTGGTCCATTTTAGTTCACTGATTCCTAAAGTGTTGATGTGCACTCTTGCAATCTCCTGTTTGACCACTTCCAATTTACCCTGATTCATAGACCTAGCATTCCAGGTTCCAAACTGGAATCAAGATTGCCCGGAGAAATATCAATAACCTCAGATATGCAGATGACACCACCCTTATGGCAGAAAGTGAAGAAGAACACAAAAGCCTCTTGATGAAAGTGAAAGTGGAGAGTGAAAAAGTTGGCTTAAAGCTCAACATTTAGAAAATGAAGATCATGGCATCCGGTCCCACCACTTCATGGGAAATAGATGGGCAAACAGTGGAAACAGTGTGAGACTTTATTTTTCTGGGCTCCAAAATCACTATAGATGTTGACTGCAGCCATGAAATTGAAAGACGCTTACTCCTTGGAAGGAAAGTTATGACCAACCTAGATAGCATATTCAAAAGCAGAGACATTACTTTGTCAACAAAGGTTCGTCTAGTCAATGCTATGGTTTTTTCTGTGGTCATGTATGGATGTGAGAGTTGGACTGTGAAGAAGGCTGAGCGCCAAAGAATTGATGCTTTTGAACTGTCATGTTGGAAAAGACTCTTGAGAGTCCCTTGGACTGCAAGGAGATCCAACCCGTCCATTCTGAAGGAGATCAGCCTTGAGATTTCTTTGGAAGAAATGATGCTGAAGCTGAAACTCCAGTACTTTGGCCACCACATGCGAAGAGTTGACGCATTGGAAAAGACTCTGATGATGGGAGGGATTGGGGGCAGGAGGAGAAGGGGACAACAGAGGATGAGATGGGTGGATGGCATCACTGACTCGATGGACGTGAGTCTGAGTGAACTCCAGGAGTTGGTGATGGACAGGGAGGCCTGGCGTGCTGCAATTCATGGGGTCACAAAGACTCATACACAACTGAGAGACTGATCTGATCAGATCTGATACAATATTGTTCTCTACAGCTTCAGACTTTACTTCCATCACCAGTCACATCCACACCTGGGCACTGTTTATGCTTTGCCTCAGCCTCTTCATTCTTCCTGGAGCTATTTCTCCACTCTTCTCCAGTAGTGTATTGGGCATCTACTGACCTGAGAAGTTCATCTTTCACTGTCATATATTTTTGCCTTTTCATGGGGTTCTTAAGGCAAGAATACTGAGGTGGTTTTCCGTTCCTTCTCCAATGAACCACGTTTTGTCAGAACTCTCCACACTGACCCATCCATGTTGCGTGGCCCTACCTGGCATGGCTCATCGTTTCATTGAGTTAGACAAGGCTGTGATCCAAGTGATCGGTTTGGTTAGTTTTCTGTAATTGTGGTTTCCATTCTGTCTGTTCTTTGATGGATAAGCATACGAGGCTTGTGGAAGCTTCCTGATGGGAAGGACTGGCTGTGGGGGCATCTGGGTCTTGCTCTGATGGGCAGGGCCATGCTCAGTAAATCTTTAATCCAATTTTCTGTTGATTGGAGGGGCTGTGTTCCCTCCCTGTCATCTGTCCTGAGGCTAAACTATGATAGGGGTAATGGAAGTCCTTCAAAAGAACTTATGCCAGGACTGTTAGATTCAGTGCCCCTGACCCACAGCAAGCCACTGTTGACCCATGCCTCCGCCGGAATCTCCTGGATACTCACAGGCAAGTCTGGCTCATTCTCTTGTGGGGTCACTGCTCCTTTCTCCTGGGTCCTGGTGCACACAAGGTTTTGTTGTGCCCTCCAAGAGTCTGTTTCCCTAGTCCTGTGTAAGTTCTGTAATCAAAGCCCACTGGCCTTCAAAATCACATTCCCTGGGGGTTCTCAGTCTCTTTGCTGGATTCCCAGGTTGGGAAATCTGTTGTGGGCCCCAGAACTTTCACAACAGTGCGAGATCTTCTTTGGTATAATTGTTTGATTGTCCTCCAGTTTGTGAGTTGTCTATTTGGTGGCTCTATGGTGGGGCTTACACACCACGCCTCCCAGGTCTGCTGCAGCCAGAGCCCCTGTTCCCATGGCAGGACACTGCTGACCTATGCCTCCATAGAGGAGACTCAAACACTGAAAGGCAGGTGTGGCTCAGTCTCTTGTGGGGTCCCTGGGTCCTGGTGCACACAAGGTTTTGTTTGAGCCCTCTGAGCATCTCTGGTGGGTATGAGGTTTGATTCTAAACACGATTTCACCTCTCCTACTATCGCCTTGGGGCTTCTCCTTTGCCCTCAGACATGGGGTAGTTTTTTCAGTGGGATCCAACATTCTCCTGCCAATGGTTGTTCAACAGTTCTTTGCAATTTTGGAGTTCTCAAGGAGAAGATGAATGCACATCCTTCTACTCCACAATCTTGTGGGACCTGTCTGTTCACTGAGTCTTGAGGGTGGGGGAAAGTGTGCAGCTGAAGTGCTGTCCAACAAGGAAAGGATGCAGCCCAAAGGTGCTGGTGCTCCAGTGCTGGTTCCACCTCTGGAGAAGTGCACTCCTCCCTCCATGCCTCATAATCCTATACACCGTAAGAGTCTGTTAGTGTGATAATATTTGAGTATTGAAGTACATGTTTATGTTCAAGGCATATGACTGAAATTTGTGAACACATGAGAGAACACCAGTATGTTCATGTGAGGCAGTGAATGTGTACTAGGTTCCCACAAGTTAACGTGAGCTTAACTTGCAAGAATTGTATGAGTGTAACATAATCATGAATGGGAGTGTGACTTTATTTACATATGAGTGAATGGTTGAGCTTCATGGTAGATGTGAGTTTGCTTGTGTGTGAGTGTGTACATTAGCAGATTCCTTATTTTGAGGTTAATGCACATGTGTAAATGAAGGGGTATATGGGAAGATCAGAGTGTACATATTTGGGCCAACCTATATAGCATATTAAAAAGCAGAGACATTGCTTTGCCAACAAAGGTCCGTCTAGTCAAGGCTATTGTTTTTCCAGTAGTCATGTATGGCTGTGAGGGTTGGTCTGTGAAGAAAGCTGAGTGCCTAAGAATTGATGATTTTGAACTGTGGTGTTGGAGAAGACTCTTCAGAGTCCCTTGAATTTCAAGGAGATCCAACTGGTCCATTCTAAAGGACATCAGTCCTGGGTGTTCTTTGGAAGGACTGATGCTAAAGCTGAAACTCCAGTACTTTTGCCACCTCATGCATAGAGTGGACTCATTGGAAAAGTCTCTGATGCTGGGAGGGGTTGGGGGCAGGAGGAGAAGGGGACGAAAGAGGATGAGATGGCTGGATGGCATCACCGACTTGATGCACGTGAGTTTGGGTGAACTCCGGGACTTGGTGATGGACATGACTTGCGTGCTGCAATTCATGGGGTCACAAAGAGTCAGACATGACTGAGCGACTGAACTGAACTGAAATGAGTGAATTTTTGAGCATTTGAGCACATTTGTGTGAAGGAGTCAATGTGTCAGGGTCCAGGTCAGTGTATCTGTGTTAGAGCTTACTGAGAGGATGTGACCACTGGTTGACAGGTGAGCTGGACTCAGGCAATGAGAGGCTCCTCGCTACCTCCCCTGTCCTTGGAATGTAGATGTGGCCCACAATTCCCATACTAGGAGCCATGTCAAAAATGCAGACTTGAGAGAGTAGTGTTGCTTATATGATCTAGATTGGATACATTATTGAACTTCATTAGGCTTCTATACGAAAGAAAAAAAAAAGGCTTTAATATCTATAGTGTACTTACGTTAAACTAAAACGTAATTTTCCTTCATCAGTTAAAAAGGGCAGTTTGTTTGTTTGTTTGTTTTGTTTTTTTTTAGTGTTGGTCTTTCTCCATAAATTTCATGGGACTGAGTGAAATAATGAGGATGATCATAATTTTGACTTTCTGTTTGAAACACTGTTAGTTCTTTTGTGTTTTGGTTTTCCAGAATTGAGAAAACTTTTTCTCTTTTCTCCTAAGCTATGAGCAATTTGCTAACATATACATTTGTGAGTAAAGATGAAACATTTACTTTTTTCTCCCTATCTGATCCCTCCAGGTTTTGGAGTGTTCCGTGAGTATTCTGATTTTTATGCTCATATATTTGTTTGTATAAATACAATAATAATCTGTTCTCCTCATAACAGGACACAATTGGAAACACTGGTTATATTACCAAGGCTCTGACTGGAATATCTGAGAATGCACACAAATTAGATATGACCAGACAGTTTTAAGGAACAGCATCTTATAGTAAGAATTTGCCTTCCTATCAAGGGGAGATTGAGAACATGTTCTATTGACCCACATCTGCCATAGCTTAACCCCCCACTTTGACTAAATGGTTGCCTATTTGCAGCAGAGGCGCATCCTGTATGCCAGCCCACTGTCTCTAAAAATGCAGGTGCTACTAGGCCTTATGAGGTGAAGTGAAGTGAAGTGAAGTCGTGCAGTCATGTCCGACTCTTTGCGACCCCATGGACTGTAGCCCACCAGGCTCCTCCGTCCACGGGATTTCCCAGGCATGAATACTGAAGTGGGTTGCCATTTCCTTCCCCACTAGGCCTTATAGAATGTGTCAGTCCTCCAAATTCCCCCACTCGTATTCCTCTGGCAACCCATGAGGACATCAGGTACAGATCAGTTTAATCCAGGTGTCTGGGAATTTGGTCTTGGTGTTAGCAACACTGACATCATCTGGATAGAAACAGGAATGAACTGCAGCAGCCATGAGGATGAACGCAGAAGATTTCACTGGTAATCACTCATAGGTCCTGACTGTTAACATTTTGCACTGAAAATTCTGCTGTTCTAAAGGGATTAACCCTATGGCTTGGACAGTGGGAAGCATATGAGTGGATAATTATGAATAAGCCCTTAGGGGGTTAGAATATATAGAAAGACATTTGGGTTTGCTTGCCAGAACCTGAGTCAGTTGTCACTGATTTCCATATACCAGATCATGAGGCACTGATACCCTCTGGCAGCATGAAGCTGATGCCCTAGCCCGGGTACAAGCCTTAGCAATCTGCCCTTCAGTAGATACAGCATACAAAGAGTGGCCACCATAGTGTTTGAAGGGGATGGCATATGGCCAAGTTTGCTAGAAAGCCCTTGAAACAAAATGACTTTGTTAATGCAGTAGCTGTGTATTCTAAACAAGGCCCAAGGCAACTGCCAAAGGAGCATGAGTCCGTTCACTGGAGCTCCCCACTTGTGAGTCACTGAGAGCAAAATGATTATATTGGCCCCCTTCATCCGAGTGAGGGTTCTGAATGTCTTCGTTTGGGTGGACACTGTGTCTGGCCTAACTTAGACTTTCTCCAGTCACCACACACGAAAAAGAGGTCATCATTAGGGAATTACAAGAGTAGAGTACTATGTATAGATACACTAGTCAAATGGACAGTGACCAAGGATGACGTTTCAAATATCGTGATAGACAAGCTTGCAGAAAAGAACATGATAGTAAATGGAGGTTCTGTCTCCCCTAAGGAGCATGGGTGATGGAAAAGAAAAGGAGAATATTGAAGCAGCAGATTAAATTACTAACAGGTAAAACCACTTTAGCCAGGTAGACTAAAGTACTATCTCTAGCTTTAATACATTTGAATGATGCTGACTGCCCCATAATCCAGACTGAGGCCCTCTACCAAGACACCCAATATCATGAAGGTACAGAAGTCATGGAATATGACTTAGATTGCACTCTTCTCACTGTGGACTGTAGGAAAATACAGTCTTTTCTACCAAAAGAAAGGTATGAGAAATAGAGAAGTGATCCATATTCATTTTAGGCACACATTATTTAGATATATATACATATACACCCAGCTTGTGAATAAGGTTTCTAAAAATGGCAGCTTGTTGCCAGTCCTTTGTTCTCTCCCCTTCCTCATAAAAACAGTTTGGTAGGGTAATTTCATGGGTTTTTACACTGCATATGTTCAGAGAATTAAAGGGGTGGGTGAAACAGTCCTCCACTCAAGAGCTTGCAGGTATCACTTGTGACCCCATCGACCAATAAAAATCTTAGGTGACATTCTGGGAAGATTGTGACTCTGGTCCTCAGCCTACGAGGAGCCAGTGGGGGGAACCTGCTTCTTAGGGATAAAACCTGATCAGACCTCCCACTCAGTGCTTGCTCCCAGACCTTTTGTCTGCAAAGCGCCCTTCTGCAGAAGTGAAGAATACCTTGCTGAGCCATTTTTGATTGTCTGTTCTAGTCCCATGGCACCATTTTGAGAGCATTTCCAACAGGATCTACATACTATGATGCTGGGAACACCAAGCCACATCACACCTGGGAAAGGCATTATCTACTGGAATTTGCAATAAGACATTCTACCAGGATGGATGAGTTACTCTGCAACCCTGGGTGAGGAGGAACTGCTCAAATCTCCACAGGGAGCCAGACCTGAGGAAATGCGCTATGCTTGGAATCAAATACACACCACTGAAAGGGGAGAAGGTGGGAGTCCTGGCCTAGCATATCCCACCCACAGTTCATCTCCATATACCTGACAGTGCTGCCTTCCCAAGCCAATATATATGGTATAAACAACCAGGTCAAGCTCCTAATGCAACAGCCATATTAACCATTAACATCTAAGGATTAGGCCAGAAGTGTAATTTTTATGCGAGGGGAAGACTTTCCATACAAGTCCCTACTAAATATCTGTCTTTTCATCTTTAGACTACTGCTGCTCCAGTGTCTGGTCACACAATGAACTCTCGTGGAAATACCTTCCTTCAGTAGATCTGCTCAAGGGCCTTCCGAAGGAATCAATACAACTGTTGGGTAACAGAATGATATACGTTCATACCTGATGAGTCTACTAATGTATCATCCTTATTAAGTCACACAAGTGAACACCTTGAGTGATCCAACTCCCTGCTTAGGGGACTTATTTTCAGTGGTTCAGATCATGGAGCTCTTGGTGGGGTGAACAAAAAAGATTATTCATCAGGAATCATAATCTGTCTTTTCTCTTGCACATGCTTATATTATTATTGGTGTATCTGCCACCAATGCAGCTAGACAGCCACCAAATGAACTATTTCCATGCTAATAAAACCCCTTGTTAATGGCTCAGGGCACATGGCAGAAGAGGGGGATGTATAAGATTGTAAGAATCAGTCATGAGGGATGGAATGTTGGAGAAGATCATCAAGAAGATATGACAGGGACTTCTCTGGTGGTCCAGCGGGTAAGATGCCACATTCCCATTGCAGGGGGCC
Organism: Bos indicus; assembly: GCF_029378745.1. Taxonomy (NCBI): domain Eukaryota; kingdom Metazoa; phylum Chordata; class Mammalia; order Artiodactyla; family Bovidae; genus Bos; species Bos indicus. The sequence goes on from NC_091789.1 coordinate 54,601,952, forward strand.
CAGGCTCAATCTCTGGTCAAGGAACTAGATCCCACATGCCACAACTAAGAGATTACATGCCACAGCTAAAGGTCCCTCATGCTGTAACTAAAAAGATCCTGCATGCCGCAATGAAGATTGAAGATCCCGTGTGTCAAAACAAAGACCTGGCATAGCCAAATAGAAATACTTAATTTTTTTTAAAAAAGAAGTCATGATTACTGGTTGACCCAAGATCTGAATCTTGGCAATCAGAGTCTCCTCACCCACTCCTCATCCTTGCAATATATGTTCTGCCCACAGTTCCCATACTAGGTCCTGTTTTAAAGACACAGCCTTGAAAGAGGAATATTGCTGTTGAGATCATATGGACAAGACATTTGGCTGAGCCCCATTAAATTCGCCATATAAACTTAACATTCTGACAGGCAGGCGTGGAGATCTACTTGGCTTGTGGCCACTCAACACAAGCCTTATATGTAAGTTCTCTTGCTAATAACACATGTACATACATGGCTGATTCATATGAATGTATGGCAAAACCCACCACCTATTGTAAAGTCTCCAATTAAAAGCCTCCAAGTAAAAAATATATATGCATATATATATATATATATATATATATATATATATATATAAGGAAATTTCCCTTCTAGAGCTAAAAACAAAAAAAAATTGCCACCCACCCACTTGGAGTGCTCTGCCTCTTGCTCTGGTATCTCCTTGCCCTTCATACATGGGAGTGAGTTTCAAATTTCATCCAGGGAACTCATGAGGTTTCAAATCAACAATCTGAATGTGTGCTGGCATGTGAGTGAGATTTTCATCAGATTGGTGGGAGCTAATGAGTGAGCATTTTTGGTAAGTAAATGTTTTGAGCATTTTTTTAGTGTATTTGTTATTTGGATTTTTTTGTTTGAGCACTTTTGCACGTGAGCATAAATGTGACAGTGTCAGTGTGTATTTGAACCTGTTCATAGGTAAGAGCGGTCCATTGTGAGTAAATTTCTGCTTTAGTGAATATGTGTGTGCTCGATTGTATGAAGGTATTTGTGAGCATGAACACACATGTTAGTGTGTTTATGTGTTTCTGTGTAATCTTATTAATATATGGTTGTATTTGTGTAAAGGCACATATATGTGTGTCAGTGAATGTAAGTGTATTTATGTGACTGAATTTGTGAGCTTCCTAGTGAGCTTTACTGTTTGTGTGCAGATGAATACCTGGGCATGTTCTTCTCTATGTCAATGTTGACCTGCATGTGTAAATGAGTGTGTCATTGTGGGTACACTAACCTCATGAGTGTGAGTGAATTTTTGATCATGTATGCACATGAGTGAATGTGTGATAATTTTCATGTGAATGAGATCTGAGTATGTTCATGTAAGTGAATGTGTCAGTGTCTGCATGTGTGCGTAGTATTGTTCAAGAGGGTGAACATATGAACTTGTACATGTCAGAGTAGGTTAAAGCAATGTTTGAGTGTTGAAATGCATGTTTGTGTGTGTCCAAGTGTATACCTGAATTTGAAGCCATGTGTATGGATGTTATTAGCACTTTCCTGTGAGTCAGTGAATGTGTATCATGTTTAGTGCTGCAAACTAGGTAACATGTGGAGTATTCTTGTATGAGTGAAATGTGAGCATCTGAATGTAAATACATATGGGTGTATTTTCTTTATGAGGGAATATTTGTACTTTGTGGAGGATGTGCACATGTTTGTAGGAGAGCATCCATGTGAGCATGTTCCTGACTATGAGAGTGCTAATGTGCATGTGAAAGTGAATGTCTGGGAGCACCTGAGTTTATGTATTCATGAACCTGTGTGACTGAATTTGTAGGAATATTCATGTGATTGAGTGAATTTTTGTGCAAGTTTGCACAGAGTGAATTTATTACAGTGTGACTAGTTGTGTCTACATATTTGAATACATCTATGAGCATGTTCACGTGAGGCAATGATGGTGTGAGCACATCTGTATTAATGAGTGAATGTGTGACCATGTGGGTGTGAATTACATGAGTGTGTCTGCACGTGAATAATGTGTCAGCATGTTCATTTGACTGAGTAAACAGTAAACATGTTAATGTAAGTGACTGAATGTGGGAGCATGCACATACATGTGAACATGTATATTTGTACACACTACCTGCCTCCTGCGAAACCTGTATGCAGGTCAAGAAGCAATAGTTAGAACCGGACATGGAACAAAGGACTGGTTGCAAATTGGGAAAGGAGTACGTCAAGGCTGGAAATTGTCATCCCGCTTATTTAACTTATATGCAGAGTATATCATGAGTAATACTGGGGTGGATGAAGCACAAGCTGGAATCAAGAGTGCCAGGAGAAACATCAATAACCTCAGATATGCAGATGACACCACCCGTACGGCAGAAAGTGAAGAGGCTTTTCGTGAAGATCCTCTTGATGAAGGTGCAAGAGGAGAGTGAAAGAGCTGGCTTAAAACTCAACATTCAAAAAACTAAAATCATGACATCTGGTCCCAACGCTTCATGGCAAATGGATGGGGAAACAATGGAAACTGTGACAGACTTTATTTTCTTGGGCTCCAAAATCACTGCAGTTGGTGGCTGCAGCCATGAAATTAAAAAAAGACACTTGCTCCTTGGAAGAAAAGCTATGACCAATGTAGACAGTGTATTAAAAAGCAGAGACATTACTTTAGTGACAAAGGTCCGTCAAGTCAAGCTATGGTATTTCCAGTAGTCATATATGGATGTGAGAGTTGGACCATAAAGAAGGCTGAGCACTGAAAAACTGATGCTTTTTGAACTGTGCTGTTGGAGAAGACTTTTGAGAGTCCCTTGTACTGCAAGGAGATCAAACCAGTCAGTCCTAAAGGAAATCAGTCTTGAATATTCATTAGAAGGACTGATGCTGAAACAGAAGATGAGCTGACTCATGGAAAAGACCCTGATGCTGGGAAAGATGGAAGGCAGGAGAAGGGGATGACAGGAGACAAGATGGTTGGATGGCATCACTGACTCAGTGGACATGAGTTTGTGCAAATTCTGGGAGGTGGTAAAGGACAGGGAAGACTGGCGTGCTGTGGAAAAAGACTTTCCATGCAAATAGGGACCAAAAGAAAGCAGGAGTCACAATACTCGTATCAGATAAATTAGACTTTAAAACAAAGGCTGTGAAAAGAGACAAAGATGGTCACTACATAATGATCAAAGGATCAATCCAAGAAGAAGATATAACAATTATAAATATATATGCACCCAACATGGGAGCACCGCAGTATGTAAGACAAAGGCTAACAAGATGAAAGGAGAAATTAACAATAACACAATAATAGTGGGAGACTTTAATACCCCACTCACACCTATGGATAGATCAACTAAACAGAAAATTAACAAGGAAACACAAACTTTAAATGATACAATAGACCAGTTAGACCTAATTGATAGCTATAGGACATTTCATCCCAAAACAATGAATTTCACCTTTTTCTCAAGCACACATGGAACCTTCTCCAGGATAGATCACATCCTGGGCCATAAAGCTAGCCTTGGTAAATCCAAAAAAATAGAAATCATTCCAAGCATCTTTTCTGACCACAATGCAGTAAGATTAGATCTCAATTACAGGAGAAAAACTATTAAAAATTCCAACATATGGAGGCTGAACAACACGCTGCTGAATAACCAACAAATAAAAAAAATAAAAATAAAAAAAATAAAGCACAGAGATGGCCAGAGTATGAAAAATCATGAACTATCTACTAGAACCTTACTGAAAATGAAATAAAATGGTCAAGTTGGAAGTAAAAGGATTGGAAAAGCTACACAAACAGTAACCAAAAAAAAAAAAAAATAGTAGTGTCTATATTAATATCAAGTAAAATTGATTTCATATCAAAGAAAATTACCAGAGACACAGAGAAACATTATATATTGATGAATCAATCCATTAAAAAGACATGGCAATTCTAAGTGCTTATATACCAAATGACAGAGTTGCAAATTATTTGATGCAGGAACTGGTAGAACTGAAAGGAGAAATAGACAGACTGAAAATTAAAGTTGGAAAGTTCAACATCTCTCTCTAAACAATAGAGAGAACTAGACAGAAATCAGCAAGGATCTAGAAGAAATCAGCAATACCATCAAACATCAATGTCCAATCAACTATAAAACTTCACCCAATAACAGCAGAATAAATATATTTTTAAAGGGTCTATGAACACATACCAAGATCATATCCCAAGCCATAAAATAAACCTAAACAAATTTAAAAAACTGAAATCATACAAAATTTATTTTCTGATTACAATGAAATCAAACTAAAAAATAGTAACATATACCAGGAAAATTTCCAAACCCTTGGAAACTAACAACTCATCTGTAAATAATTCATATGTCATAGAGAAAGTCTCATGGGAAACACAAAATGCATTGAATTGAATGAAAATAAAAGTATGCAATATCAAAATTTGTGAGATAGTGTGAGATCTGTGCTGAAAGATACATTTATAGCACTGAGTATACATTAGAGTAGAGAAAATGTTTCTCATCAGTAATCTAAGTTTTTAACCTCAAGATTCTGGAAAATTAAGAGTAAAATAAATCCAAATCAACTGGAATGGAATAGTAAAGAAGCAGTTGAAGATGAACACACACACACACACACACCACACACACAAAGAAAAAAAAAACTATAAATAATAAATGCTAGAGAGGGTGTGGAGAAAATGGAAAAAAAAAAAAAAAAAGGACAGGGAAGCCTGGCGTGCTGTGGTCCATGGGGCCACAAAGAGTTGGACATGACTGAGTGACTGAACAACAAAAACATTTGTGAGAGTGAATTTGTGAACTTTTTCACGTCTTACAGTATGTTATGTAACAATATTTGAGTGTTGAACTAAATGGGTGTGCTCAAGCCTATGGAATTTGTGAGTATCTGTATATGTGTTTACATGCTTGTGTCAGTGAGGGAATATGTATATTTGTTTTCATAAGCCTGTTAATGTGAGTGTGTGAAAGTGAAGTCGCTTAGTCGTGTCCGACTCTTTGCGACTGCACGGACTGTAGCCTACCAGGCTCCTCTGTGCATGGGATTTTCCACGCAATAGTACTGGAGTGGATTGCCATTTCCTTCTCCAGGGGATCTTCCCTACCCAGGGATTGAACCCGGGTCTCTCACATTGTAGACAGACGCTTAACCATCTGAACCACCAGGGAAGTGTGCTCTATGCTAAATTTGAGTGAGTTAATCTTTGTGTGTGTGAGTGAATGTTTGAGTTGATGGTGAGTGTGAGTATGCTTGTGTCAGAGTGACTATGTAATCAGATTTCTGTTTGAGTGTGTCAACGTGCCTGTGAGCAGGCTGCGTGTAAGCACATCATCTATATGACTGGGTTTCTGTGAGTGTGACTCTGTGAGAATGCACGTTAAGTCAATGAATGTGAGTACGTCCCTGTTTTTGAGTGCGCTTGGTTGTTGTTCAGTCACTCAGTCATGTCTGACTCTTTGCAACCCCATGGACTGCAGCATGCCAGGCTTCCCTGTCCTTCACTATTTCCTGGAGTTTGCTCAAACTCTTGTCCTTTGAGTCAGTGGTGCCATCCAACCATCTCATCCTCTGTTGCCCCTTTCTCCTCCTGCCCTCAATCTTTCCCAGCATCAGGGTCTTTTCCCAATGAGTCCAATCTTTCCACCAGTTGGCCAAAGGACTGGAACCTCAGCTTCAGCATCAGTCCTTCCAATGAATGTTCAGGACTGATTCCCTTTAGAATTGACAAGTTTGATCTCCTTGCTGTCCAACGGGCTCTCAAAAGTCTTCTCCAGCATGACAATTTGTGCCTATCAATTCTTTGGTGCTCAGCCTTCTTTATGGTCCAACTCTCACATCCATACATGGCTACTGGAAAAATCACAGTTTTGACCATGCAGACCTTTCTCAGCAAAGTGATGTCTCTACCTTTTAAAACACTGTCTACGTTTGTCAAGCCAGCATCTTTTCATTTCAGCTGCAGTGACCATCTACAGTGATTTTGAAGCCCAAGAAAATAAAGTCTGTCATTGTTTCCATTGTTTCCCCATCTATTTGCCATGGAGTGATGAGACTGGATGCCATGATCTTTGTTTTCATAATGTTGAGTTTTAAGTCAGCTTTTTCACTCTCCTCTTTCACCTTCAAGTGTGTGCTAATATGTTTAAATGAGGAAATGTGTTCATGTGAGATATGAGTGTGTCTTTTATGTGAATTGTGTGAATGAATGAATGTGTGCATTGGTGGTCTCAAAATATGTGTGTTTACATGTGTGTGAGAATTGAGGATGCTTGTGTCAGTGAATGTGTGAATATATGCATATGAGCACAAATTTCTTTTAGTGAATTTGTAAGCATATTCAGGGGTGACAGCAGGTACGTGTGTGTGAGAGAACACAGAGATGTTTGTGCATGTGTATATGAATATGGGCATAAGACTGGACATGTGATTTGTACAAACCATCATATGTAAGAGTATACATGTGTATGATTTCATTAATACGTGTGCATGGTTGAATGTGTTAACATTTGAGTGTGTGATCATGTTGAGATGGGGATGCCCATATGTGTGACTGAATGTATGAGTATGTTTCTGTTTGTAAAATGAGCATGTATGAATGTGTTCTGTGTGTGTGTTTTTTTCCTGTATTTGACATCTAATCTTACTGCATTGTGATCAGATAAGATGCTTGAAACGATTTCAAATCTTTTTCAATTTACCAAGGCTAGATTTATGGCCCAGGATGTTATCTATCCTGGAGAAGGTTCCGTGTGCACTTGAGAAGAAGGTGAAATTCCCTGTTTTCTGGTGAAATGTCCTATAGATATCAATTAGGTCTTACTGGTCCATTGCATCTTTTAAAGTTTGAGTTTCCTTGCTAATTTTCTGTTTAGTTGACCTATCCATAGGTGTGAATGCAGTATTAAAGTCTCCCACTATTATTGTGTTACTGTTAATTTCCCCTTTCATACTTGGTAGCATTTGCCTTCCATATTGCAGTGCTCCTATGTTAAGTGCATATATTGGAAGTGTTTTTAAAAGATGTTAAGCTTTCCTTAAATATAGAACACATCTGTGAAAACATCTGATACTGGGTTTTTCCATGTGATAAGTATTTTGATTAATAAGTCAATCTCTTGTGAAAAGTCTATTCAGGTTTTCTATTGATTTTTGAGTCAGTTTTATTGCTTTGTATCTTTCCAGTAATTTTTACATTTCATATAGTTATCTAACTTGTTGGCATACAGTTTTTCATAGTACTCCCTTATAATCCTTTTAATGTTGTAGCATTGGTAGTGTTACAAAACAAAATTCAGCTGAGTAAATTTTAAAGATCTTATTAGCTTTATTCAATGATTCATGAACCAGGCAGCATCCAATCTAGTAGACAGAAAGGAGTTCCAAGGAGCTTTACAAAGTGAAAGACTTTTATAGGCAAAAAGGAACAAGAATTAAGAGGTTATGCTAGCAAAAAGCAGAAAGGTTGTGGCAAGGCCACTTTCCTATAGAGGATGGCCTAGGTCAATGAAGATTGTTTCACTAGTGCTGATTAGTTGATTTCTGACTGACTTGTTTAAGATTACACTTTTGGGAGAGTTGAAACTGTAATGAAGTTAAGTCTCTGTTTGATGACCAGAAGCTTAGCGTAAATGACTCCATTTTGGACCTACTGTCTTGTTTTTAACAATTGTTATGTCACCTCTTTCATTCCTGATATTTTAAAATAAAATCTCCTCAGTTTTTCCCTTGGCCAATCTAAATAAATGTAGCACTTTTTTTTTTTTGAAAGAATAAAACATTGGTCATCCATTCACTCTATTATTTTTATTTTTTTTTATTGGAGCATAGTTTTATTCTGCAACTTTGCTGAATTCATTTATTAGTTCTAACACTTTTTTGGTGGGAATTTCGTTGGGAACAGAGTCCAAGTTGACTCTGTTCCCTTTAAGTGTGTATTTACTTTTCCCTCTTCCTGCACTGGAACCCCTGTCCCAAGGGAAGTTAGTGCTCAAGCAAGCAGGGCCTCTGCCCGAGGAAGGTCCAATGCATTGCCTGTGCAGGTTCCCATGACTCTACTCAGAGGCAGCCTTGAGTGCATGTTCCCACCCTTATTTATTCCTTCATAGCCAACTACCACTCCCAGCCTCTGCCCCAACTCATGCCCCCACCTTGTGGTGGAACCACTGGTCAGAGCAGGCAGTGCCTGAATGAAATCTTAGCATGTATCAGGGGCAAGTTGTGGTAAAGCGGCTGCTATCCAAGATCTGGGCTGCTTCTGAGGCACTCTTTGTGTAAGTCCTAACAACAGCCCCTGTGGTGCAGCTCAGGCTCCACCCAGGGACTCCATAGCCTCTGCATTCCATGATCCAGTCTTGTGCCCAGTCATGTCTGCCCCAGATCCAGCGCCAAACTGTGATGTGGAGTGAGCAGAGCATTTGCAAGGCTGGGGCTTGTGGCTAGGTAGTCACCCGACAGCTGGCAGCAGCTAGGGCAGAACACTTTGCACCCTGCCTGGGAGCAAGTCAGTACACGTGCACTCTTCACCAGCAGAGTCCAGGCTTCCACAGTCCTTCTATCGGTTGCAGCAGTCCTCGAACCAGTAAGAGGTTTTTCTCCTCCATGTAGAACTCCAGGATAGAGGCGCCCAGTCTCTGGCTCAAATCACTCACTCCCCAGGGCAGGTGTCTGCCCATGTAATCATCCTTTTCCTCTGAGTCTCTTCCCAGAGGCATATGTCTGGACCCAATCACTTCTCTTCCTTTCCTACCTGATGATGTGTGTATCATTCTTATAGCCTGGCTTATACACGAGTGTTTCTGGCCAGTTTCCAATTAGTTTTCAGTGAGAACTGTCCCACACGTAAATGTATTTGGTATGTTCATGGGGAGAGGTGACCTCCACAACTTCTTTCTCCACCATCTTGATGAATGTCTCTCATCTCATTACTATGGATTCCTACCTTCATACTCTGCTATGGGCAAGAATTCCCAAATCCCTATTACTATAAGAAATTAATAAAGGATATTTTTGACTAAAACACATGGATCATTTCATCCTTTGCCAAAGTTAAGATCTCCATTATGACTTCCACGTGATTAAAGTAGGTGTGTAATTGTCTCATCTCTTATTGAGAGTCCTCACTGGTGCTCAATACACACAGTGTCCCTTTATCATAAGGAGATGTTTATAAGGTTACTTACTTACTTACTTATTTATTCATTTTAATTAAAGGCTAATTACTTTACAATATTGTGGTGGGTTTTGCCATACATTGATATGAATCAGCCACAAGTGTACACGTGTCCCACCATCCCAAATCTCCCTCCCACCTCCCTCCCCATCCCATCCCTCTGGATCATCCCAGAGCACCAGCTTTGAGTGCCCTGTTTCATGCGTAGAACTTGGACTGGTCATCTATTTCACATATGGTAATATACATGTTTCAGTGCTATTCTCTCAAATCATCCCACTCTCGCCTTTTCCCACAGAGTCCAAAAGTCTGTTCTTTATATCTGTGTCTTTTTTGCTGTCTTGCACATTGGGTTGTCATTATCATCTTTCTAAATCCCACATATATGCATTAATACACTATATTGGTGTTTTTCTTTCTCACTTACTTCACTCTGTATAATAGGCTCCAGTTTCATCCACCTCATTAAAACTGACTCAAATGTGTTCTTTTTAATAGCTGTGTATTATGTATAACACATATTATGTATATAAACCACAACGTTCTTATCCATTCATCTGCTGATGGACATCTAGGTTGCTTCCATTCCTAGCTATTGTAAACAGTGCTGCAATGAACATTGGGGTACACATGTCTCTTTCAACTCTGGTTTCCTCAGTGTATATGCCCAGCAGTGGGATTGCTGGGTCATATGGCAGTTCTATTTCCAGTTTTTTAAGGAATCTCCACACTCTTCTCCATAGTGGCTGTACTAGTTTGCATTCCCACCAACAATGCAAGAGTATCCCCTTTTCTCCACACCCTCTCCAGCATTTATTGTTTGTAGACCTTTTGATGGCAGCCATTCTGACTGGCATGAGATGGCACCTCATTGTGGTTTGGATTTGCATTTTTCTGACAATGAATGATGTTGAGCATCTTTTCATGTGTTTGTTAGCCATCTGTATGTCTTCTTTGGAGAGATGTCTGTTTAGTTCTTTGGCCCATTTTTTGATGGAGTTTCCACAATGTTTTTTAAATTTATTATTACCTATTTTTATTTTTGGCTATGCTGAGTCTTCATTACTTCTCACAGGCTTTCTCTAGCTGTAGCAAGTGCGGGATACTCTCTAGCTGCAGCTCATGAGCTTCTCATTGCAATGGATTCGTTTTGTTGCATAACACAGGCTCTAGGGTGCTCAGGCTTCAGTATCTATGTCACATGGGCTCAGTAGTTGCAGCTTGGTGGTCTCTAGCAGTTGCTGCACGTGGCTTCAGTTGCCTTTCAGGGTGTGTAATCTTCATTGACCAGGGATCAAACCCATGTACTTTGCATTGGCAGGTGTACCACTGGACAGCCAGAAAAGCCCCACAATGTATTATTTTAAATATCTAACTTGAAAAAATAACAATCAAAACAATAGAACTATATAAACATGAAAAGAACAAACTAAGAATGACTCATGAAACCAGGAAAAAAAACAGTCATATAAACCATTCTTGATGAAGCCTAGACATTGAACTTACCAAATAAAGACTTTAAATCAACTGTTATAAATATATTCAAATAAGTATAGGAAAGTATGCCTACATAATAAAAGTTAAATTTGAGAAATGTATCTCACCAAATATAGAATATCAACAAGAATATATTTTTTAAAAAAGAATAAGAAGAAAATAGAAATTCTGAAATTGAAAGTACAACAATTGAAATGAAAAACTTCCCATTGGAGGTCAATAGCAGATTTAGGGTAGGTCTACTAACATTATACAAATTGAGGAACAGAAAAGGTAAAACAAGTGAAGAAAACAGAACAGAGTCAGATCTATGGGACAAGAATCAAGCATATCAACATATACATAATGGTAGCCTCAGAAATAAAGGAGATAGAGGAATGGGCAGAAAGAGTGTATGAAGAAATTATCACTAAATTTACTAAAATAGTTGAAAATATTAATATATACACTCAAGAAATTCAGTAGCATCCAAGTAGGATACACTCTGAGAAAGACACAGCTGGACATGGTATAATCAAACTTTCAAAGCCCAAGACCAAGAGAAGATCTTGAAAGCAACAAGAAAAAGGCAACTCATCACCTATAAGAGATACTTCCTTCTCAGCAAGATCCAGGAAGACTCAGAGGTAGTGTAATGATGTATTGAAAGAAAAAGATTGTGAATTAAGGAATCTATATCTAGAAAAACTATCCTTCAAAACTGAAGAAGAAGTAGGACTTTCAGAGATAAACAAATACTTAGAGATTCACTAGTAGACCTGTCCCACAAGAAATATGAAAGGGAATCTTTCAAGATGAAACCAAAGGATCCTAGAAAATAACCCGAATTTGCATGAAGAGATAAGAAGCACCAAGAAATGTAACTGGATAAGTAATTTAAAGACAGAGGATATGGAGATTTTTGTTTTCTCATATGATTCAGTGATTCTCATATGATTCGTTTTCTCATATGATTTCCTATAGGAAAAAGTGATCATGAAACTGCATTGATGAGTTTCTAATATGTACAGATATAATTTATAAGACAATAGTACCCTTAAGAAAAGAGAAAATGCTAGTAGTTACAAAGCTTTTGTTTGCCATCGAAATTATGTTGGTATTACTCCATCTTAGAATGCTTTAGCTAAAATATTAATTATGATACCTAAGGCAACCATTAAGAAAATAACAGAAGGATAAGAGGGAAGGGATAAATTGGGAGATTGGATTGACATGTACACAGTTCAGTTCAGTCACTCAGTCGTGTCCGACTCTTTGCGACCCCATGAATCGCAGCACGCCAGGCCTCCCTGTCCATCACCAACTCCCAGAGTTCACCCAGACTCACGTTCATCGAGTCAGTGATGCCATTCAGCCATCTCATCCTTTGTCGTCCCCTTCTCCTCCTGCCCCCAATCCCTCCCAGCAGCAGGGTCTTTTCCAATGAGTTAACTCTTCGCATGAGGTGGCCAAAGTACTGGAGTTTCAGCTTTAGCATCATTCCTTCCAAAGAAATCCCAGGGCTGATCTCCTTCAGAACGGACTGGTTGGATCGCCTTGCAGTCCAAGGGACTCTCAAGAGTCTTGTCCAACACCACAGTTCAAAAGCGTCAATTCTTCGATGCTCAGCTTTCTTTATGGTCCAACTCTCACATCCATACATGACCACTGGAAAAACCATAGCCTTGACTAGACGGACCTTTGTTGGCAAAGTAATGTCTCTGCTTTTCAGTATGCTATCTAGGTTGGTCATAACTTTTCTTCCAAGGAGTAAGTGTCTTTTAATGTCATGGCTGCAGTCACCATCTACAGTGATTTTGGAGCCCAAAAAGATTAAGTCTGACACTATTTCCACTGTTTCCCCATCTATTTCCCATGAAGTGATGGGACCAGATGCCATGTACACAGTACCGTACCTAAAATAGATAACTAATAAGGACCTCCTATATAGCACAGGGAACTCTATTTAATACTCTAAATGGCCTATATTGGAAAAGAATCTAAAAGAAAAGTGGATATATGTATAACTGATTCACTTTGCTATACACCTGAAACTAACATTGTAAATCATCTATACACCAATAAACTATTTTAAAAATACTCCACAACATTTTTTAAAAAGCTAATTAAAAGTGTAGTAAAGTTGACAATAAGGCAATTAAGTTGCATAATAAAAATATCTGCTTACTAAAAAAGGAAATAAATGGATAAAGAACAAAACATATAAAATATAAGGAAAAAATTGGTGCGGCCACTATGGAGAACAATATAGAGTTTCCTCAAAACAACTAAAATAGAACTACAATAGGACCCAGCAATCTCACTCCTGGGCATCTACCCAGAGAAAACCATAATTCAAAAAGATACATGCACCTCAATGTTCATTGTAGCACTATTTACAATAGCCAGGACATGGAAGCAACCTAAATGTCCATCAACAGAGGAATGGATAAAGAAGAAGTGGTGCATATATATAATGGAATATTACTCAGCCATAAAAAGGAATTAAATAGTGCCATTTGCAGACACATGGATAGAATTAGAGACTGTCATACAGAGTGAAGTAAGTTAGAAAGAAAAAAACACATATTGTATTAAATCACTTATATGTGGAATGCAAAAAAAAATGATACTGATGAACTTATTTGCAAAGCAGAAATAGAGACAAACTTATGGATACCAAGGCAGAAGGAGGGTAGAATGAATTGGGAGATTGGGACTGACATATATCCACTATTATGTATAAAATAGATAACTAATGTATAACACAGTAACATATACTGTATAGCAAAGGGAACTCTACTCACAGCTCTGTGGTGACATAAATGGGAAGGAAACCTAAAAAAGAGGGGACACATGTATACGTATAACTGATTCACTTTGCTGAAAAGCAGAAACTAATGCAACATTGTAAAGCAACTATACTCCAATAAAAAATAGTTTACAAAAAGAACAAAATGGTAAACATAAATCCTACCCTATCATTAATTATATTTAATATAAATGTACTAAATCTTCCAATGAAAAGTTAGGTATTTGTAGAATAGAATTAAAAAGCAATAATCCAATGACATGCTGTCTACAAGTGACACCCCTTAGATTCAAAATAGGTTAAAAGTTAAAGGATAGAAAAATAGATAAACATTAATAATGATTAAAGGGCAAATTCATAGAAAAGACAAAACAATTATGAATATAAATGCACCTAACAAGAGAGTGCCAAAATCCATGAAAGAAAAACTGACACAATTTAAAGGCAAAGTACATAATTCAACAATAATAATTGGAATCTTCAACAACCCACTTTCACAAATGAATAGAACAGCTGGGCAGAAGAGCAACCAGAGAGTAGAAGACTTGAACAATGCTATTAATTAGTTAGATCTAACAGACATCTATAAAGGACTTTACTCAGCAGCAGAATACACATTCTTCTCAAGTGAACATGGGACATTCTCCAGGACAGACCTTATATTAGATCAGAAAATTAGCCTTAATAAACTTTAAAGTTTTTCATTCATACAAAATATGTTTTCTAAACAACAGAATGATAACACAGATGTTAAGAAGATGAGGTTGAAGGGAAGAATGTAAGTATTCATTCACATCCCTTTGGAGAAAGAAGTATGAGATGATATCAAGTTGTATAATGATGACAAGTTATAGAATGGCTTGCATTGAACAATCCCATTTTGAGGGAAAAAACCCAGAGTGAAACTGATTTTTAAAAAAAGACTACATTTGGTTTTTTTTCTTTATATATATATATATGTATTTTATTGAACTTTAGCTGACTTACAACGTTTCAGGTACACAGCAAGGTGATTCAGTTATACATATACACATATATTATTTTTCAGATTATTTTCTATTATAGGTTATTACAAGTTATTGATTATAGTTCCCTGGGAATGTGTTAGTCGCTAAGTCCTGTCCACTCTTTGCGACCCCGTAGACTGTAGCCTGCCAGGCTCCTCTGTCCATTGGATTCTCCAGGCAAGAATACTGGAATGGGTTGCCATTCCCTTCTCCAGGGAATCTTTCCAACCCAGGGATCGAACCTGGGTCTCCTACATTGCAGGCAGATTCTTTACCATCTGAGCCACCTAAACCTTTTTTGCTTGTTGCATATCTTTTTTTAAACTAGAGATGTAGCATTCTATTCATTCTAAGTCAAACAAGTGGAATAAAAATGTCAAAAATTTTAGTTAGGCAAAAATTCTTAAGTTTTCTAAAAAAAATTATATATATATATACACTATACATACTATTTACATATATGCATGCAAAAGCTTTTCTACTACACTTGATAAAGGCTTGAGAAAGACCATCAAACAAAAGAAGAAAGCGAGAAATTGGAAAGCATAAACTAACTGAAATGGGAACACTGAATATGAAATAGAAAAAGTGAAACAAACTAGATAAAAGTAAAAGATCATAATATAGAAAAAATGACATTTGTGTATGTCCTCTTTATTTGTCTCTACTAAGTTTGGTGGAACTTTCTGAATACTCAGAAAGCTGCATACATACGTTGTGGCTGAATTTGATTGATGATGGTTTCAATGCCACACTGAAATGCATGCTGAAGTTTTTGCTTTGATACTGATCTCTAATGTGTGTGTGTGTGTTGTGCATTTGCATCTATATTTATATATACATATTTGTGGATATATATATATGCATAACTCTTTGTATATGCACATATGTGTTTACATGTACTTATATGCATACATGTGTATTTGTATACATGCGTGCCTACATTTGTGTGTTTGTTCATGTGTGTGTATAGAGGTTGAGAGATCAGACAATGGTATTTATTTACTTATCTATTTATTTTTGGCTGTGTTGGATCTTTGTTGCTAGGGGGGCTTTCTCTAGTTAGGGCAAGTAGGAGGGGCTACTCTCTAGTTGCAGTGGCGTGGGCTTCTCATTGCAGTGGCTTCTCTTGTTGCCAAGCACAGGCTCTAGGGCACATGGGATTCAGTAGTTGTGGTTCCTGGACTCAAGAGCACAGGCTAAATAGTTGTGGCCCATCGTCTTAGTTGCTCTGAGGCATATGGGATCTTCCCAGATCAGGGATTTAGCCCGTGTTTCCTGCATTACCAGGCGGATTCTTTACCACTGAGCCACCAGGGAAGTCCCAAAGAATCATATTTAATTTTTGGTTTAGTTTGTAAGCAACAGTCATTACTTCAGGTGGTATGGTTATAATAGCTGCTTTAATATATTTTTCTGGTGATTCCAATACTTGCATCATCCTGAAGTTGTCTCTCTTGTTTGAATTTTAGCTTGTAACTTTTAAACTTTTTCCTGGTTCTTCATATACCAATTAATTTTAAGTTTATCCTAGACATTTTAGTATTATATTGTTAGACATGGTATCTGACTTAATACTAAGGAGTGTGTTTATTTTTTGTTTGTTTGTTTAGTTTTGTTTTGTTTTAGGTTCAGACCACAAATTTTTATCCTAATTTTTTGTTGCAGTCTCAGGTAAAATTTCAAAGTCTTTGCAGTGCTATTCATATCTGGCCCAAATATGGGCCACCCACTGAGGAAAGTGGGATCTAGACAGTAGTCTACTTGTTTGATCAGTTCTAAAATTATTTGATATTGTTCTTAGCTTGAGATCCAAGTGTATGCAGTCTTTTCTTGAGCCAAGAGCTTTATACACAATTTTACATGGTTAGGTTGGGCTCTAAGCATGAGGGCAAACATTGTTAAGAAGAACAGAGTGCCCTGGCACATTTAAAAATGATTCCGTTTCCCCTCTTTCCCTCTCCTGCTGGAAGCATGAGAAGTTTTCACAGTGACATATTTATTGTACTGTGAGAACCTGGCTAAGTTCCTAGAGGTAAAACAAAAGTGTGGAGAACTCCTATAACTGGGTCATCCTGGGGTTGTTAACTCACAGACTTGTCCACACCGCTGGTTCCTGCAGAGGTTTCTGACCTTGAATTTTTGCTTTGCTAAGTTAGGATTCTCTGTGTTCACTTGTCCCTCCAATGTTCAGGGAGCAGTTTGGCCTATGATCTCTCTTCTCTATGAATCTAAGATGAGTTGCTGACTTTTCAGTGTGTTCAACTTTTAACTTGCAGTTAGGATGGCGTGGCAACGTCCAATCTCCTCGTATGTGGAACAGGAGTTGAAGCCTGCCATTGACTGATTTCTTAAAAACATGAAACCAATCTTGTAGTCTTGGGATAATCTCTGCTTTGTCATAATGTACTTTGTACTTTGTCATAATGTACTTTGACATAATGATATGTCAAAATGTCATATCATTTTATGTATCGCCATGCTGATTTTGTGACTATATTCAAGAATGACATTTGAGTGTAATTTTGAAGTTTTAAAAACTGTCCTTTTCAGATGTCAATAAACTTCATTAACAACCTGGGTAGTAATCACCTCCCACACCAGCTTCATTTTCTGAAAATTTCTAAAGAATGGATGCTATTTTTTTCTTGAGCATGTGATAGAATTCACCTATGTGAATATATGGAAATAGAGGGGTGTTTGGAAGTTTGTGAAGAGTTATTCAAATTTTTAATAAAAAGAAGCTTTTTATTTCAGCTTTTATCAATTCTAGGGTTAAGGTTGCATTTTTCTTAGGTTTAGAATTTTTTGATCTACCTAAATTGTCAAATGTATTGCTATTAAATGGATGATTATACTGTATCAATAACATTTTATAACAGTTTATTGAGAAATAATGTCTATCATAATATATACCATTTAAAGTGTACAAATCAATGGTTTTTTATGCTATTTATATAATTATGCAATCAACACTACTATCTAATTCCAGAACATTTCATTTCTTCCAGTAATTCCTTTATCCATTAGCAGACACACTCAATTTTCCACCCTCTGAGCCATAGGAAAGCACTAGTTGCTTTTTTTATATATTTGTCTCTTCTGGACTTTTACTAGAAATGGAATCACACAATTCATGGTGTATGATCATTGGAAGCAATAGATACAACTCTTCACAGTACAAGTAATCCTCAGTAAGATTTGTGCCAATTTCTTTACAGAAACCATAGAGGACAGGTGACATTGGAATGATATATTAAAAAACAGGCAATGAACAAATGAAAACTTCTTTCAACCAAGAATTCTATATGTGGGGGAAATGGAAGGTAGATAAATTCATTCCAAGAAAAGCAAAAACTGAGGGATTACACAGTTAGTAAGCCTGCTGGATAGAAAATAATAAAGTAGTCCTTCAGGGTGAAGTGACACAACACTGGGCACCTATTTGGAGGAATGTGAAGAAATAAACCACAAAGGTCAAGGGAACTGCACAGATTATGCGCAGTATTACTGCAAACGCCAGAATTACTGCATTTGGGGCTTCTTTCTGACTCTTCTTTAAAAAAAAAATCATTTATTTATTAATGGCCTCACTGGGTCTTCGTTGCAGCAGGATCTTTGTTGCCTCATGAGTGCTTCTCTCTAGTTGTGACACACGGGCTCCAGACCATGCAGAACAGGAGGTGTGGCCCACAGGCTTAGTTGCTCCACCACATGTGGCATTTTAGTTCCTGGACCAGGGATTGAATCCTCATCTCCTGCTTTGGAAGGCGGATTCTAAACACTGGATCACCAGGGAAATCCCTGTAACTTCTCTTTTTGCTCTCCTCTTTGTATGTTGATTTAAAATAGAGATGTATAAAGCAGTAACCATAAAACCGTTAGTGCAAACCATGTACAAACATGATATTTGTCACAATAACTAAATAAGGGAATATAGCGCAGCTGGGAAGAAGCAGAGTTTAGAATACTATGAAAACTATCTCACTACAATACACACTTGATTATTCTAAAATTAAGATACTAAGTATAATTCACAGCATAGCCACCCAGCCTCCCCCCCAAAAAAAAAAAAAAAAACACAAAAAAATTTAAAGGCTCCAAACTTAAAAAATAAAAAAAAGTAAGTAAAGACAAAGAGTGATAGTCACTTTGTACACTAGAAAAATTCAATTAATCACAGGAAAAAGACAGTAATTGAGGAATGAAGGAACCAAAAAGGTATGGCATGTGGAAAGTAAGAAAATGTCAGGAAAAATATTTCCTTGGAAGTAATCACCACAATACCAATGTATAAAACTTTTCTATGAAAAGACAGATTGGCAAAGGGGATTAATAACAAATGTTACCCACTATATGTTATCTACAAGAGCCTTGCCTTGTATCCAAAGACAGATAGTTTGAAAACAAAAGGATGGACAATGGTATTCCATGCAAATCATCCTAAAGTGATAGATGCAGTGGCTATACTGATATCAGATGAAATAGATTTTAACAAGAGTGTTTTTTTTTTTTTTTTTTTTTAAACAGAATGCCAAAAACGGATTTCTGTGTTAATAAAAGGATCAGTAAGGGGAGATGTAACAGTTATTCATCCATATAGTCCTAACAGACTCCCAGAATACATAAAACAATAAACCTGGAGACTCCAATACTCTATTTTCAATGAGGGATAGGCAGACAGACAGAAGACCAATAATGAAATTAAGGAAGGAACCGCTAGAACTAATTAACATCTGTAGAGCTCACAGCCCAGAAAATCACATGTGTTAGGGAAGTTACAGCAAAGGAGAAGGAAAGTTTGCTACCCTTGCTTGACACGGACACACGTGAGAAGCAACCAGGAAGCATTATTCACAATTCTTCCATTGTGGGTGGCCTGGAGCTATGCTTTTCCACAACTCTTTAGAAAGCCAACCTGAACCTGCCCTGTGGGCTCCTTTCTGGATGATTGCCCCATGATCTACCTGCTACTGCATTCCATGATCCGTCTGCAGTGACCAGCCTACACACACTACACTGGGATTCTTATCTCCAGAGGCTCTAGGGTGCCCCCCAGAAAGTGGGAATTGACCGTGGAGCAGTTAAGAAATGATGTCATCAGCACTCCCTGTCACTATTGGCTGAACACTCCCTTGGCTTCCACTCTATGGATTAATCGATGATCCCTAGCCTCAGAATGCATGCTGGGAGGGGCCAAGCACCAGGGGCAACCCAGTACCACTCAGGCCAGGATACAGTCAATTACCCATAGTTCCCTCCTCAGGTGCTAGAACAATAAGTTAGGGTGGGAAGAGATGGCTGAGGTTGAGAGAGACAACAGAATAGGCACAAGCCAAAGCACAATCCAGGCACCTTTGGCAGTTTCAACCCAGGTTGCCTTCACCTTAAACTAAAAAAAAAAAAAAAAAACAAAAAAAAAACATTTAGTTAGCAAAAGAGAAGTGAGTTAAAGCTGTCCAGCATCATGGTTGGGATCTCCCTCATCCACTGCACTAATAAAGGAGGGATCCTCTACCCTAAGTAGTGTGAGATGGCCAAGCATGCAACACTGGACAGATGGACAGCGAGCTGTTTGTGAGTCTCATGGACTAACAGCTGGCCAGGGGTGGGGGGCGGGTGGCAACAGGAAACGCCAAGCAGGACAATGAGGGTGTGGGACTTAACAGGAGAGTTCACCTGCAGGGACCATGGGAAATAAATGTTGTAGTAACAAGAGGATGGGGCACACCCACGTTCCCACACGAGGAGATGATTGTCCTATTGGAATACTGCACTGGCTGGCAGGGAAGTAGAACTTGGTGGCTGGGGGAATGGGTCCGGTACAGCTAGTCTGGTTGACAGGGGAGAATCAGCTGAGTGGGGTAGTCTTCCCACAAGGAAGGGGGCATTGCAGGTGAGAGCAGGAGAAAGCAGAGTTGGGCCAGTGGAGTAATACGAGTCTCAAAGGCATTAAGGCAGCATTGAAAATTTGAGGTCTTAATATACAGATGGGAATCTTATATAATGAGGTCTACAGATGAAAGGGAAAAGGCAATGGCACCCCACTCCAGTACTTTTGCCTGGAAAATCCCATGGATGGAGGAGCCTGGTGGGCTGCAGTCCATGGGGTTGCTAAGAGTCGGACACGGCTGAGCGACTTCACTTTCACTTTTCACTTTCATGCATTGGAGAAGGAAATGGCAACCCACTGCAGTGTTCTTGCCTGGACAATCCCAGGGACGGGGAAGCCTGGTAGGCTGCCATCTCTGGGATCGCACAGAGTCGGACACGACTGAAGCAACTTAGCAGCAGCAGCAGCAGCAGCAGCAGCACACAGATGAAAAGCAAGCAATCACTTTCAAAATGACAGTGACCTTTTTTGGCAGAAAAAAAAGCTGGTCCTAAAATTCATGTGCAATTACAAGAGACCAGAAATAGCTAAGACAATCTTGAAAAAGAAAATTGGAAGATTCCACTACCCTGTGTCAGTTTCAACCCAACCCATGTACCATGGCAACAGTAATCAAGACAGTGTCGTACTGAGATAATGAAAGACATGCAGATCAACAGAATAGAACAGGGAGTCTGGAAATAAACCCAGATATCTACCCTCAATTGATTTTCCCCTGGGATATCAGATCATTAAGTGGTGAGAAGTGGGAATCTTTTCCCCAAAATGGTATGAGGACAGCAGGATATACATATGCAATAGAATAAAGTTGGACTCTTACATTATGCCAAATACAGACGTTAAATGGATAAAGAATTAGCTGTAAGAGCTAAAAGCATAAAACTTTTAGAACAAATACAAGGGTATATTAGATTGCTGGGCTTGCTATCACAAAATACCACAGACCGATGGCTTAAACAGCACAAATTTATTTGCTGACACCTTTGGAAACTAGAAGTCCAAGAACAAGGTGTGAGCAGGTTTGGTTTCTTGTGAGGGCTCTCCTGGCTTGCAGATGGCGAGCTTCTCCCTGCATCCTTACATGATCGTTCCTCCAGTGTATACCCATCTCTGGCGTGTCTTCCTGTCACCAAGTATACTTTTGTCTAGGATACCAGTCAGACTCATTAGGGTCTAACCATATGACCTCTGCTGACCTTAAGGTCCTGTCACCAAAAACAACCACATTTTGAAGTAATGGGGCTTAGACATTAAACATGTGGAAATATGGGGGGGTCCATAATTCAGTCCTCAGAAGGGGTAAATCTTCATAACCTTCATTTGGCAATGGATTCATAAATATGATGATAAAAGCATAAGTAACAAAAGAAGAAACAGATACATTGAATTTCTTTTTATTTCTTTTTTTAATTTATTTTTACACATATATATTTATGTATTTTTTAATCTATTTATTTTAATTGGAAGTTAATTACAATACATTGAATTTCATAAAAATCAAAAATATTTCTATATCAAAGAACATGAACAAGACAGTGAAAGGACAACCTAGAAAATAGGATAAGAATCTTGTGGTATGCATATATCTAATAAAGGTCTAGTATCCAGAACACATGAAAAACATTTACAACTCAACAAGTAGCCGAGGAATCCGAATGAGAAATGAGCATAGAATGTGAATACAAATGTTTCCAAACAAGATATACAAATGTGCCATAAGGACGTGAAAATAAGCTTAACATCATTAGTCATTAAGGAAATACAAGGAAAAGCCACCACATGATGTCACACACAAAAAAAAGATGGGTAAGTAGATTTTTTTTAGGTGAAAAATAAAACATATTTATGAGGATGTAGAGGCATTGGGATCCCTGTACATTACTGTTGGGAAATGCCAAAGACTGTTCAAGATACCACACAAATACACTCATTTCACATGCTAGCAAGGTAATGGTCAAAATCCTTCAAGCTAGGTTTCAACATTATGTGAACCGAGAACTTCCAGATTTACAAGCTGGATTTACAAAAGGCAGAAGAATCAGAGATTAAGCTGCCAACATCCACTGGATCATGGAAAGAATTCCAGAAAAACATCTACTTATGTTTCATTGACTATGCTAAAGCCTTTCCTTATGTGGATTACAAGAAACTACAGAAAAATTTAAAGAGACAGAAATACCAGACCATCTTACTTGCCTCCTGAAAAACCTATATGTAGGTCAAGAAGCAACAGTTAGAACCAGACATGGAATAACTGACTGATTCTAAATTGGGAAAGGAGTACATAAAGGCTGTATATTGTCACCCTGCTTATTTAATTTATATGCAGAATACATCATGGGAAATGCTGGACTGGATGAAGGACAAGCTGGAATCAAGACTACCAAGAGAAATACCAATAACCTGAGATATGCAGATGACACCACACTTATGGCAGAATGCAAAGTGGAACTGAAGAGCCTCTTGATGAAAGTGAAAGAGGAGAGTGAAAAAGTTGGCTTAGAACTCAACACTCAAAAAACTAAGATCATGGCATTTGGTCCCATCACTTAATGGCAAATAGATGGGGAAACAATAGAAACGGTGACAGATTTATTTTCTTGGACTCCAAAACCACTGCAGATGGTGACTACAGCCATGAAATTAAAAGATGCTTGCTCCTTGAAAGAAAAGCTATGGCAAACCTAGACAGTGAATTAAAAAGCTGAGACATTACTTTGATGACAAAAGTCCATATAGACAAAGTTTTTCCAGTAGTCATGTATGGACGTGAAAGTTGGACCATAAAGGAGGCTGAGCGCTGAAGAATTGATGCATTCGAACTGCAGTGTTGGAGAACACTCTTGAGATTCCCCTGGACTGCAAGGAAATC
This sequence comes from Bos indicus, assembly GCF_029378745.1. Lineage (NCBI taxonomy): Eukaryota > Metazoa > Chordata > Mammalia > Artiodactyla > Bovidae > Bos > Bos indicus. The sequence goes on from NC_091789.1 coordinate 54,625,201, forward strand.
AAACCAGTCAAAGCTAAAGGAAATCAACCCTGAATGTTCACAGGAAGGACTGATGCTGAAACTGAAGCTCCAATACTTTGGCCACCTGATGCAAAGAGCCAACTCATTGGAATAGACTTTGATGCTGGGAAAGATAGAAGGCAGGAGGAGAAGGGGACAACAGAGGACGCCACGGTTGGATGGCATCACCAACTCTATGGACATGAGTTTGAGCAAACTCTGAGAGATGGTGAAGGAAAGGGAAGCCTGGGGTGCTGCAGTCCATGGGATTGCAAAAAGTCAGACACAACTGAGGGGCAGAACAACTGAACAACAGCAAGTAGCTGTAAAAAAGAGCCCGAAAGCTCCTGAAAAAGGTAAAAGCCTTATGGTTGTCTCATCAATTCCACTATTAGCTATATAAGCCAAAGAATTAGAAGTATTTGTTCAAACAAAAGGTAACAAAAAGTTCTATCCCCACGTTCATAGCAGCCGTAACCGAAATGGGAACCCAAATGGGAAACATCCCAAGGATCCACCAACTTGTCCTCAACTTGTCTCACATTCATAAACAAAAGTGACCCTCTGTACACGGGCATAGCATTCAGCCACAAAAAGGAATGAGAGAGGCCAGACACAAAAGGTCACGTATTGTAGGATTTTATTTCTCTCAGCCATCTAGAAAATGTAAGTTCATACAGGTAAACAGAAGATTAGTAGTTACCAGAGCCTGGTTATCAGAGTAGTTATCAGAGCAGTGAGGGGGAAATGGAAAAGGAGTGATTACTGGCATGGGGTTTCCTTTAGGAGTGATGATTTATTTAGGCACAACAGAGAGAATGGCTGAAAAGCATTGTGAACGTACTAAATGCCTGTGACATTCACCACAATAGTGCAATAATATTTTTAAACATAAAAAGTGCTTATTGGCTTAAGACTTCTGCAAATAGATTGGGAATTGACTTCAACAAATGCTGGGCTTCCTTTGTGGCTCAGCTGGTAAAGAATCCTCCTGCAATGTGGGAGGCCTGGGTCTGACCCCTGGATTTGGAAGCTCCACTGAAGAAGGGAATGGCTACCCACTCCAGTACTCTAGCCCAGAGAATTCCATGGACTGTGTAGTCCATGGGGTCGCAAACAGTCGGACATGACATGACTGAGTGACTTTCACTTTCACTTTTCAGCAAATGCTGAAATGCATGCTTTAGAAAACTCTTTGAACATAATACCGGAGAACGAAATAGAGGAATACTTGAAGATATCCCTAAATTTTTAAAAGATGCCCCTATCGTGTTAAGGGAGCTACTGAAGAGCGCCAATAGATGTATTTGCCTCAAGAATTTTATGATTGCAGTGTTTCAGTGCTCCAGATCATAGCAGCCATTCTCCTAAAATATCCCCTAGTGGGCACAGACACTCAGACATATGGCTCAAAAAGTTAAATTGAGTATTTTTCACTTAGAAAAGGGCTTGACAGCTTGGGACCCAATGGACTATTCCCATTGAAAATATTGAGTATGAGTTAGGTAAAACAAAACAAGGCCGGTATAAGGGGTGAAATCTATAATGCATAAGTTCTATATAGGGCAAGGTTGATTATCTTCACTGTGTCTCCTACTAAAGGCCATAACTCCCAAATACCATCACCTGGGGAATGGAGTGGGTAAACATTTAAATACATGCATTTAGGAGGGGGTATCACTGTTTAGTGTAGTGCAGGTGATTAGCCCAGTCCTGAAAAGAAGTCTCTCTTCGTTTCTTGGAGCCTTGAAGTGAATTGGGGAGCCCTGATGAATCCCTTTTCAGCTCCTATTTTTACTCCTTCCACTCTCCAGTCTCCATTCTCAAGGCATACACATCAACTTCTATGTTCTTTTCTAAGTAACTTTAGCAACATTAAAACCTCAAAATTCTCCTTCTGTCTCTCACAGGAGGTTGAAACAGTTGATCATATGTGATCTATACACTTTATCTTTTTTTCTTTATATTTAAATATATATAAAGCAAATAAATATTATATATATATATATATATATATATATATATATATATATATATAATCGGAGAAGGCAATGGCACCCCACTCCTGCTTGGAAAATCCCATGCATGGAGGTGCCTGTTAGGAGCAATCCATGGGGTCACTAAGAGTCAGACACGACTGAGCGACTTCACTTTCACATTTCACTTTCATGCACTGGAGGAGGAAATGGCAAACCACTCCAGTGTTCTTGCCTGGAGAATCCCAGGGACAGGGGAGCCTGGTGGGCTACCATCTATGGGGTCGCACAGAGTCGGACACGACTGAAGTGACTTAGAACAGCATATATATTATTGATGTATAGTTGCCTTACAAATATTCAGGTGCAGAGCAAGGTGACTCAGTTATACATATACACATATATTATTTTTCAGTTTATTTTCCATTATAGGTATTTCAAGAGATTGACAAAGGGACTACACTTCCCAGGGTTATATAGTAAAACTTTGTTGGTTGTTGCACATCTATTTTTAAAATTAGAAGTCTAGCATTCTGTTCATACTAAGTCAAACAAGTGGAATCAAAATGTCATAAAATTTTTAGTTAGGCAAACATTAATAAGTTTTCTAAAATATATATTATACGTACTAGTGAGTAACTATTATTCACTTAATACCATTGTACCATGAGTGGTCAACACAAAAGTAGTAGAATTCTATATCACCAAAGCTACCATTTAAGAGAAAAACCTGACACATATCAGAATTATCTTAGAATTTTTTGAAAAATGCCGAGGTATTGCTTTTATTCTCCAAAGCTACAGATATGTTGCTAAAGAGCAGCCATGCTTAAAATCAACTGGGCCATATGATGATCTTTTAGTTTTATGTAGTTTGTTTCATTTTTTTCTATTTCATATTCAGTGCTCCCATTTAATTCAGTTTATGTTTTCCAATTTCTCCATCTCTTACTTTTGATGTTCTTTCTCAAGCCTTTATGAACTTTTTAAAATAAGTGTATCTCTGATGACCTGAGCTGACACAAGGTGGCAACTGGGGACCACACCCAGCTTCCCATACCCCAGGGTGCCGCCTGTATGGACATTGCCATTTCGTTTTTGCAATGGTGCAATGTAAAGGACAGAGAAGGCAGTGGCACCCCACTCCACTACTCTTGCCTGGAAAATCCCATGGACTGAGGAGCCTGGTAGGCTGCAGTCCATGGGGTCGCTAGGAGTCAGACACGACTGAGCAACTTCACTCACTTTTCACTTTCATGCACTGGAGGAGGAAATGGCAACCCACTCCAGTACTCTTGCCTGGAGGATCCCAGGGATGAGGGAGCCTGGTGGGCTGCCGTCTATGGGGTCGCACAGAGTCGGACACGACTGATGCGACTTAGCAGCAGCATCAGCAGCAGCAGCAATGGAAAGGAAGGGACTCCTGTGGGCTCAAAGTATGACCTGGTGCTGGAAGGCTTCCATGCAATCTGAAAGCCTTGATCACTCATTGGACAGCGGTCATTCCAATCCTTGCCTCCTGGCAAATGAGCTTAGAGCTGGCGCTGGGGGAAATGGTCGCGGTTGACCCTTCCAGCTCCACCTACCGTCACCAGCCCATTAGGGTCTTTCCCGCCTTATCTGCCACCAGCTGAGCTTCCGTCTTTGTGGGCCGGTCTGCGGGCCTCCCCCCCCCCCCCCGCCCCGCACCATTCCTGTTGTGGGGCCCACACCAGCCACTTGCAGACTCCTGTTCCCTGTGCAGCCGACGTCTCTGCTGTCCCCACCCCCACCCTGCGGTCCCACTGCAAACAGCGTCTCCTCAGCGCAACACTCAGCCCGGCAGCCGCCATCTTCCCCACAGGCATCACTGCAGGAGGATCACTGTCTGGCACGTCTCTCCTGCCATGTCTGCCACAGAGGAGCACTATTGGATCCCAGGTGGCCCGGATAGAGCTGGTAGCGGGGCAGGCCACGACCCCAGTCTCCTTGGGGTCCAAGCATCTGCTTGGGAGGAGACGGAAGGAGTCGAGGAGGCCACGGCTCTTCTGGCTTCCTTGGAGGTCTCCAGAGCCCTTCCCGGGGAGCAGGGTTGGCCACAGGCTGCAGTGGAAGAGGAATGTGGTAGAGAGCCGTTAGAGGAGTTGGAGATGGAGGAAGATGTAGAGATGCAGGAGAATGAGGAAGAGGGTGAGATTGACTTCGACTTGGAGGACGTGGAGGAGGAGGAGCACCTGTCTGGAGAGGGCAAGGAAGAGGAGGACGAGAGTGAGCAGGAGGGTGCGGCAGAGGTTACAGGCCTTGGGTTCTGCGTGGAGACGTTTGGGCCCCTGTTCTGGAGTCACGTCGACTCCTTTCTACACAATTTCCGTGACAACAAATATGTCCTGTTCCGGCCTCCCACTGACCGCCTGATGGCCAGGGGCCGCTCCCAGCCACCCTCGGACCCTGGAGAAGGTCCGGTGCCTCCTCAGGAGCAGGAAGACCTGGGAGAGGGAGGCAGAGTCTTGCAGAGTGAGTACCCTGGTGGAGCGCGCTCCACCCTGGGAGCTGCAGGATCCTGCAGAGGGGGTTGCTTCCTAGAATACAGAGGAACCAGCAGTGGAGGCCGAGTTCTGGGCGAGGAAGCCCTGACTGCTGCCTCTGAGACTGGGAAGGTTGAGGCCTGTGATCCCGGAGGGGCTGAGGTGGGCAAGTGGTGGCTGAGACTTTAGGCCCTTGTGGGGCCATTGAGCTCAAAGGCAGTTAGGTCTCTAGCAGTCACACAGTGGGTCAGAACTCTCAAAAACCTCCGGGCACAATTTACACAATTGGAAGCCCAGTTCTGGAGACCTTCATGGTCTCGAGAAACAGCATGCTGCCTTCTACCAACCTAGAGGCAAACAAGTGGCATCCCTCCCTGTTGGTCAACGGCTTTAACAAATGTGAATATTCTCGGTAGGAGGATCTGAGAAAATGATGACATAGCACAGGGGCACTTTTCAGCGATTGAGGAATCTGTGAGCGTCCCCATAGAATTTGTCTTTAAGTCAAAGGAGCATTTTTTTCCATTGAAGTTCCGACACACACATACAAAATGGTATCAGTATCAAATGATTTGCATCCCTTCTCCAAAGGGGCCAGAAATAATAAGAGGGATCTGTGTGCTGATCTACTGGAAAGAGTGGAAAAACGTTTGTGAACATTGTCAAGCAGCAGACATGATGGGGGGCTAGAAATGTATCCAGGTATTATTTGTTGTTTCTTTTATTAAACCTATTTCTCTTCTCTCAGGCCTAGACTCTGCTGCTGATTTGAGGTTGGGACATTTTCCCTGCCAACTTTTGACCCCAATGTCTGCATCACTCTGCCCCAATGACAAGGGTGAGGATCAGTATGAAAACATTGATGAAGAGGAAGAGGATGGAAATGAAAAACCTGAAGGACTCTGAATGGATGTGGTCTCAGCAAAGAGCAGCTCTGGATAATACAGGTATTGTTGTATAGGCTTTAGTACGACATAACCATTCCTGACACATACCTGTTACTAACAGCTGTATATTTTTAATTTTTCTTCTGTAAAGTAAATAAGAAAATTGTTGAAATTTAATTTTGGAAAAGCAGTTTATTGTTAATAATGTTTTCTAGATAATGTAGGAGGCAGTATGTTCTGAAATGTATTTCATTTATAGCCACAAGTCCTTTGTCCTGTAGCTTTAAGTCTACTACAGATGGGAAATTTATCAGACCTGGAAATGGAGACTAGTGCTTGTTTAGAGAATAGTCACCAGAAGCAGCAGCTAAAGAGACTAGGCCCTGCATTAGCTGTGTCATCATCACCTGGCCACAGAATTGTAGTCTCTTGTACTGACAATTACTTTGAGAAAGCGATTCCTTACAAAATAGTAAGATGTTAAGGGTTTCAAGAGAACTGCATTTCAGGATTAATTCACAAATATTAGTTCAATTTAGATTTTTTATTCAAAAGAAAAGAAAACTAGTCTCAGTAATATTATTGGTTGTCACTGAGGCTGGTAATTAAATCTTTGTTTCTCGTTTCTCCATTCATTCATCTTTTAGTCTCTGTCACTCACTGTCTCACTCTTTCTTAGTTTTCATGCATGTGGATGTTTGACAAAGCCTCATCCTCATTTTACTCATGTGGAAACTGAAGGTCTGGAAATATAAGGGATTGATGATTTGTGCAAGGGAACACCAGTTTTTAAGGTGGAATGACTTATTTAAATCACATTGTGGCCTTTGAGGGAAACAGCAAGCATTTATAGCTGTGGGCAAGAGGGAGATAAGTTTTGCATGAGCAATGATGTGCACCCTGATCACCAAGGGTCTGGGTTACAAGAAGAAAACATTGAGAAAATAGATGTACATACTGTTGACTCCTATTTAGAAAGTCACTGCATGTTATTGAGGTACAATTGTTAACTGGCTCTTATTTCATCCTACAGTGGGAAGGCATAGAAAAAGCAGACAGCAAAAGAAAAGATGAATCTGTTCTTCATGGATATTCTTGTTTTCATTAGCCTGAAATACTAATTTTGTTTCAAAGTTTCAGTGCCCCAAAGTGATATTCACTACTGACATCTGACTTTACTCTTACCTTTTACAGATAATTTGATAGTATTGTTCACATTGGAAATAAAAGCTTGGTTGAAATAATAAGCCTGTAGTTTTTTGTTTTTTTTTTTTCCACATATATACCACTCACTCAAATCTATCATTGTTCTATTTATTCTGGCCCACATTACTGTCACTGAAAGGGATTTCTTTCCGCTATTTGTCAAGTCTGTTTTAAATCCTTTTATTGCAGCCCCAAATAAATTAAAATATAAGATTGTAAATAATTTGTGGGATGGTGCCCTAGCCTCTACTATATTTTATTGAAAGGAACTGATGGATGACCTAGCTTGCCCTGGAACAGCAGCATCAGCATCAGCTGCAAACTTGTTTGCAATGCACATTCTCAGACCCTGCTCCAGACCTACTGAGTTGGAAATTCTGAGGGTAGGCCGCTAGCCATCAGGGTTTTACAGTCCTCCAGCTGCTACTGAAGCACACTGAAGTTTCAGAACCACTGCTTTAGAGCAGGGGAAGGTTTGCTACACCCACTGCAGGATCCTTAACTCACTGACTTGGTACTGTTGCAGGTAAACTAAACAGGGTGGTAAGGTCTGGACTTAGGAAGACACTAGAATTCTCAGGGGCTTGAGACACAAAGAGGGGTGTGTTAGTGTCCTAAGGTTACCGTAACAAATTGCCACAAACCAGATGGCTTAAAACAACAGAAATACATTCTCAGTTCTGGAGGCCAGAAGTCTGAGGTCAAGGTATCAGCAAGGGTGGTCCCTTCCAGAGGCTCTGAGGGAGAATCTGTTTCATGCCTCTCTCCTGGTTTCTGGTGGTTGCTGTCAGTCGTTGGCATCCATCGTCACATAGCGTTTTCCCCTGTCTGTTTCTTTGTCCTTTCTCTTCTCATAAGGATATCAGTCATACTGAATTAAGACCCACCCTAATCCAGTATGACCTCATCTTAACTGTTACACCTGCAAATATCTAGTTCCAAAGAATGTCACATTTACAGGTTCAAGGGGTAAAGCTTCAACATATCTTTTTAGGGGGACAAAATACAGCTTATAGCATGGGGCAAAGATTCAGGGGTGGAAGCGACAGATAGATAAAGGGTAAAGGGTACCCTTCTGAAAGGGTAAAGGCATTATGATACCATACATATGTGAAGTTTAAAAAGATGCAACAGTTCTTATATTGATTATAGGTTCATATATTTGTAGTAAAAGGTATACATAGGAGTGATGCATACATATGTAGCATGCAGAAAGGTGTGTATGAGAACAATAACCTTATTTAGGACAGTGGTTAAATCTTATTCAATAGAGGGAGAATTCAACTGGGGAGAGGTATTATGGGTTTAAATTTTATTTGTAATCTTTTGTTTTTAAGATGAGCGATGTTTGCATGGGTGTAGTAATCTCTGTACCTTTGTCTAGGTCTGAAATATCGCCTCTAAAGAAAATTGAAAGGCGAAATGGGCCTAATATCTGGAACTTACTGAAGGAAAACTGTAAAGTGCTATTTGAGCAGAGTAGAGAGGATCAGAGAGAGTACCAGGGGTTTGGGGTAGAAGGCCTTATTTCTGTATTTAGTTCAGGCCACTTGAATGCTCGCTAGTTAGTAGCAATACCTTTTCCTATTTTCTGTGCTAGTTCATCTCATATCCTTGTGTATATTAACATTATTTATTAATGTTTCTCCCGGACTCCCTAAAGTGTGAGCTTCTGAACTTATAGGCTTCTATTCGTCACTTCTAAAGCATTGTGGTTTCTTCTTCATAGGTGCTTGATAAAGGTTTGTTAAAGTGAAGTTAGTATAAGGTATCCACAACCGTTTTCCACGACTCTGGTTTTGTCATTTAAAAATGTATTATCACAGAGTATTACTTATGGCTTGAACAAAGAAAAGAGGCACAAGAACTTTTTTCATTGTTGTTTAATGAAATAACAGTCCAAGTAGAAACTTATCCATGTAGTGTCACTTGGACTGCAAGGAGATCCAACCAGTCCATTCTGAAGGAGATCAGCCCTGGGACTTCTTTGGAAGGAATGACGCTAAAGCTGAAACTCCAGTACTTTGGCCACCTCATGCGAAGAGTTAACTCATTGGAAAAGACTCTGATGCTGGGAGGGATTGGGGGCAAGAGGAGAAGGGGACGACAGAAGATGAGATGGCTGGATGGCATCACTGACCCGATGGACATGAGTCTGAGTGAACTCCGGGAGTTGGTGATGGACAGGGAGGCCTGGCGTGCTGCGATTCATGGGGTCGAAAAGAGTCGGACACGACTGAGCGACTGATCTGATCGGATCTGATCTGAGTGTCACTTGAAAGGCTTCAGATTGGTTGTTTGGCTTATGCCATGCTAGGAGTGTGTGTGTGTGTGTGAGTGTGTATTTCTGTGTTAATATAGTTAATGTAATGTAATTCAGTCATGTCCAACTCTTTGCAACCCTGTGGACTGTAGGCCTCCAGGCTCCTCTGTCCATAGGAGTGTCTCACTGGCCCAGTGAGAGTACTGGAATGACTTGGCATTTCCTCTTGAAGGGGATCTTCCCGAGCCAGGGATTGAACCTGCATCTCATGGGTCTCCTGCATTGCAGGCAATTGCTTAACACTGAGCCACCCATGTATAGCTGTAGTTAATATGAAAGGCCCTTATGTGGGCTTAAGAATTTTTGGAGCTTCACTATAAACAAAAAACCCCTCTTTTTGAGATAAGCCTTTTTTGGTGCATACTCTTGAGTCTGTGTCCTGCCTCTCATTATGGTCCAGGTACCTAGGGCCCTGAATTTACTCTCCAAGTGGCCCTATGTTCCCAGCCCCAAGAGGCATGTGTGTTCCTCTTCACTGAGTCTGTGTTTCTAAGGGTTGAGTGGCACAGTCAGTGCTATACTCTCAGGACTGAGAGGAATCTAAGAGGTGGTGGCTTTGTATACAGGCAACAGGACAAGTGGGCCACATTATCCACATAGATGTACGTGACGCCTCTCGTGGTGAGGGAGGAACCTCAGCCTTGCTTCACTGAAGGTTGCTGAAGCTCTAACATATCGGGCTTCTCTGGGTCTCTGAGAGATGGTCCCTAAATCAGGTCAGGGACAAACCCTTTCCTGTTACTCTGGGTGTTTGTGGGTTTCCCTATTTTCACATGTATTGAATATATTCTCACTGAGTCCTTCAACCTTGAAAATTTGGGGCTTCTTTAGGATAAGACCTGTCTTGTACCTATCTGTCTCAGCCAGGAAAGGTTAGGCTGTTTTGATATTTTCCTTGGTTATGGCTCCATGTTCTCAAAGGATGTGATCCAAAACTCTCCTTTATTCCACTACCTGGGAGATTACCATTGGGAGAAAAAGAAAGGGGTATGGTGGGTGCCAGAGATGGAATCGATTTTCTGTTACCACTTAGGGATATTTTAATGATACTACAGTTAGTGATGAAGAATCACTGTCCTCTAAGCCCCCTATTTTCAGATGCTTGTAACTCCAAGGAATACAAAGGAGTACACATTCAAAACTCTAACATGGCAGGACTCTTGGAAAATGATGTTTTGTGAAATGTGGTATTCTTAAGTCCTCTGTGATATGAATCACGTAGTATTATAGCATAGCTTTTGAGGCGTGAAATTTACATTTCGTAGAAGTCTAAGCAATGGTTTATGTGTGCTTAGATGAGGAATTGATCTCATCACCAAATCCATGAAGAAAATCAGTTTAAAACTATTCTAAGAGGCACCTAAAACTTAGCTCTTTTTCTCTCCCTCTCATTCAATTTGTTATTTACTCCAGTGCCTTTATTTGCATTTCCCACTATATTTTAGTCCCCATCAGTTCCTTATAAATTATGAACTATTTTGTATATACAGAAGATAATACAGCATATATGTAAGGTATATCATAATAATATAAAAACCTGTTTACCCATCACACAGCTTGAAAATTAGAACATCGCCAATGCTTTTGAATCTTACCTGTGCCCTCCGTGATTCACTTTCTCATTCCTTCCCAGAGGTAACAACTATCCTGAACTTTATTAATAATTCACTTATTTATACATTCCCTGCATGGAAATGTTCCTTCAAATTACATTATTTCTTGTCCATTTTGGAGTGTATGCAAATATACTTATACTAGATGTATTACTTGTGTTTCTCCCCTCCCCCATCACCCTGTGTTTGTGAGATTTATGTATATTGATGTGAACAACTTATAAGTCAGTTTTCATTGCTGTACAGTTATCCATCATATGAAAATCCCAGAATGTGTCTATTTCCTGTTTGTGGACATATGGGTTGTTTTCATTTTTATCTTTTTGCAAATCATTGTGCAGTGAACTTTCTCGTTCATATCCCCTGATGCCCATCCACGAGAGTTTCTCTAGATTCTCAGTTGAGGGCAATTTTATACACAATGGCCCCCAACCAAGGAACATTTGATAATGTCTGGAAACATCTTTGGTTGTCATAAGCGAGGATGTGCTCCTGGCACCTAGTGGGTAGAGGCCAGAGACACTGCTAAGCACCCTACAATGGACAGGACAGTCCACAACGCAGCATTGTCTCTTCCAAAATGTCAACAGTTGAGAAGCCCTGATCTCCAGTACATTCATAGACATGAAAGTCCTGGATCATAGTGTGTGCCCACGTTCTGTTGCAGGGAAAAGCCAGTTCTGACCCCATGTTGGAACTGTTACTTTGACTTGTTTTTCATTGCTTTTGTTATAGTCATACACAAGGGCTGCCTCAGAGAATCCTGCCCCTCTGCCTAACTGTTAAACTAAACTGCTTTTGTTCAAGACCCTATCACATGCGGATGACTGAAAGGAAGAAGTTAAACATCTCCTTCCCGAGGCCTGCCATTCTAAGAGATATTTACAACATTTATGGGCTTTTCACTTTGTTTCCTCACCTCCTTCCACCTGATCTATAAAGGAATCTTGTATCCAGACCCTGATAAGATGGTTATTTTGAGACATTAGTCGGCCATCTGATAGGTCAGATGGCTTTCCAGATAAAATGGTATTCCTTGCCTCAACACCTTATCTCTGATTCGTTAGCCCATCTTGCAGGGAGCAGAGCAAGCTTGGGCTCAGGAACAGTTCAACTGTACCTGTTGTTGATTAGTCGTTAAGTCATGTCCGACTCTTTTGTGACCCCCATATAGTGTAGCCTGCAAGGCTCCCCTGATCATGGAATTTCCCAGGCAAGAATACTGGAGTGGGTTGCCATTTCCTTCTCCAGGGGATCTTCCTGGCCCAGGGATCAACTTGCATGTCCTGCATTGGCAGGTGGATTCTTTATTGCTGAGCCAGCAGGGAAGCCCCTCAACTTTACTAGGTAATCTCAAAAATCTTTCAAAATGGTTGTACCGGTTTATATTCCCAATAGCAGGAAATGAGAATTCTACTTGCTCCACATTCTTGCCTACTTAGAGCATAATTACTGTCATTATCTTTTTTAAGTCATAAGTTTTTTGTTTTGTTTTTAATATTTATTTGACTGCATTGGGTCTTCGTTGTGGCACGTGGGATCTTTGTTTCAGTGCACGTTGTGGCACGTGGGCTCAGTAGTTGCAGCTCTCTAGTTGTGAGACGTGGGCTTAGCTGCTCAGCAGCATGTGGGATCTTAATTCCCTGTGTGCATGTATGATTAGTCATTAAGTTGTGTCTGACTCTTTGAGACCCATTGGACTGTAGTCCTCCAGGCTCCTAAATCCCCAAATATTGGGATTCTCCAGGCAATAATACTGGAGTGGGTTGCCATGCCCTCCTCCAGGAGATCTTCCTGACCCAGGACTCGAAGCTGCATCTCCTGTGTCTCCTGCACTGAAGGAAGATTCTTTTTACCCACTCACTAGCTGTTGGGAAAGCCCTTAGTTCCCTGACCAGTGACCAAACCTGCTTTTCCTGCATTGCCAGGCAGGTTCTTAACCATCAACAACCAGGGAAGTCCCAACAATATATACTATATGAGGCCATTGTTAAGGGCCGCCCTGGTGGCTTAGATGGTAAAGAATCTGCTTGCAGTGCAGGAGACCTGGGTTCAATCTCTGTGTCAGTCTGTCCTCTGGAGAAGGGAATGGCTAACCACTCCAGCATTCTTGGGGCTTCCTTGGTGGCTCAGATGGTAAAGAATCTGCCTGCAATGCAGGAGATCTGGGTTTGATCCCTGGGTCAGGGAGAACCACTGGAGAAGGGAATAGGAACTTCACTCCAGGATTCTTGCCAGGAGAATTTACAAAATTAAAAACTGGCATGCATAAATAGACGATAAGAGTATACTAAATAACTGCAGGTATGAAGAAAAAGAATGAGAGACCTTTGGGAGGTGGTCATTTTTATTTAACTCGGGTATTTACAATTTAAAGAAGTATTTTCCTGAATAATACCACATAACTGGCATAATCAGGAGGGTGGGAAGCGAGGAAGCCACTGGACTACTCTGTTTCTGCTGAGACCATCACAGATTTTGGCTGCGAGACCACACTGACTCCTTCTCCATCTATACAGTCAAAGTAGATGTCTCATGCCTTGCCTTTTGATACCCACAAAGCTAGGAACTGTACCCTGGGACCTCTATTGTCACTGATGCAAAAGAATGAAATTTTATGAGCCCACGCTCACTAACAGAAAACAGAAACCACAGGAGAAGCGCGGACTACACCTCACTTCTCCTTCCAAGTCTCATGGATGTTTCTTATCTACTTGGAAGAAGCTTCTATTCGTGGAATCCAGGCCATCCAGGCAAGACTTCAGAAAAGGTAGACTTGGTTTCCAACTTCTATCAAGACTTACCTGGTGTAATTGGGATTGGGATGGAGTCAGGTGAGCTAATCTATGACATTTGCCGCAGGATGTAAAACTGAAGGTGGAGATGCCAGTTTGGAGGCTATTGTAGTAGTCCACCTGAGAGATGATGGCGTCTTGGATCAGGGTGACAAAAGCAAAGGTAGTTAGGAAGTGGTTGGATTTACGTTTTACTCAGAAAACAGGACTCGCCTGTACATTATGGCAGGGTTGAGGGAAAGATAATAAACTCTGAGGATTAATAATTCCTTTCACTCCTGTCCTAGACATCGTTTTCTTTGCAAACCCTCAAACCTGGTTTAGGAGCCTCTCTGATGTATATCACCATATCATGTGTTTAGGAATTCCTTGTTTCATCATCTGTATTTCTACTACACAGTCATTTCCCCAGGGGTCGATGTATGTGTGGCTGTGCGTGGCACAGTGGCTGGCATGGTGCTCTCTCAATAAATACTGTTATAATGATGAATGAAGGAATGCTGGATCACTATGAGTTCATCAGCTCAGTGATGGTGAGTTTCTCTGTATTAAGGGGCCCTGTGACTCCTTGCTTATTTCCAGTGTTGCCAGATGGGGCTACATCTTCTAGTGTGCGTTGTGAGCACATTTTAGTAGTCAAAAACTGAGATCCAAACCCAAGTAACGGGCGTGCAATTGAGGCTTATTCCCGGCAATTCACATTATGTTCAGCTAAATTTCCCTTTTGCGCTCCATGAGAGTGATTGCCCTAAGCCCACTTATGCCTCATTATAGTAAATCAGAACCCCAGAGAAAATTCTTTTTCTTTTGTCCTGTGCTCCATTGTGAAGAAGAGCATGTCCACATGAATATCTAGACAAAGCTGCTGACAGAAAGGTATAACTGCTGAAGTTGCTGCTATAGGAAATATTTGAGAGTCTCATTGAAAAGGAAAGCAGAAACATTAACTTGATATGGACTAAGAGCTTTGAATAATGTTATATGTGTAAGCATTTAAATTCTGTGATGACAATAAAACACTAAGTCTCGTCATTCCAAATTTTAAAGTAAGGCAATAAGCTGGTTCCATGTAACTTAAGGGTTTACCACCCCTACTGGGTACGCCAGAATCTACACTTCAGGTCTCCCAAAGAAAAGCCATCATGAACGATCAGTTGCTGTGTACATTGCCACTTCTAAATTAATGGGATAGCAGCACGTTTAAAATGAATTTATTGTGATTCAGTGAGGGTAGTAGTTTGTATATATATTAAGCCCCTGCATATGAATGTGTTCCATTCTGAGAGTGCTTTCAGAAGTCCAATGTATTTGTTAAGTTCAACAAAGTTAACCTAGATACACAATTAACACTACCGGCTATATAGTACTATTGTAATCGATTTATAATACTTTACACATGCTGCAGCTGCTGCTGCTATGTCGCTTCATTCGTGTCTGACGCTGTGCAACCCCACAGATGGCAGCCCACCAGGCTCCCCCGTCCCTGGGGTTCTCCAGGCAAGAACACTGGAGTGGGTTGCCATTTCCTTCTCCATTACACATGACTAATACATAAACAAACAAACAGAAAATAATGAAAACATTTTTAATCTTAGAATACACTGCCTTGAAAAGTATACTAGTACAGTATAACAGGGGCTGGCATCGAATGAACAGGCAAGAAGAGTTACTGACTGGAGGAGGGAAAGGAAGTGGGAGATGGTATGGCTGGAAGATTGCCAGCCATAGGAGATGGAGGGAAAGCCGCAATTTTTGCATCTTTGAAAGCTCACAAGTTGAAGATTCGCACATGGGTACTCACTGTATTCCTTGGGGCTCTAAAGCCTTCCTGGAGCCTGTGTCAGAAAGAGCCTTTTCTGATCTCCTGGATTCCAGGAGCTTCTGACTGAGGCAGACACATTTGGAACATATCCTAGGCTCTAACTCCCCCTGGACTGCATTTTCCAACCCTTCTGTACACCGCAACCTCCCCTCAGTCAGAGTTACAAAACTCATCTCAGGAACTATGGATAAGGTCAGGTGGCTCCCATGACCTATGTTTTGTCTTCTAATTGGCTTCAGTGATCCATGTTTTTCCTTCTCATATGTCCTATCAACTGGCCAGAAGAAAAAGCCCACTTAACTCCAGAGTATCTTCCATTTTTTGAGCACTGATTATATATCTGGCAAGAATAATTTCAGTGCTTTCCATGAATCAACTCATCGTATCCTACATGGAAGTCTTATTACTATCTTACTCTGGAGATGAGGAAACTGAGGCAAAGCAAAGCTGTGTAAGTTGCCTAAGATTCCACAGCTAGTGAGTGGCACAGGTGAAATTCAAACCCAGCCAGTCTCGCTTCAGAGTCTAAGCTCTGACTTCTACTACATCATCTCCCCTCTTGGATGGAAAATGTGAGGAATAATACCTATCTTAGAGAGCTGAAGTGAGAATTAAATGATTACTATTAATTCTGTGCAGGAGGGTGGCCACTTTCTGATCAGTGGGCTGGGACAGAGAGTATACTTTGTAATGAAGATCCACACATAATCCTCAGACCAAAATAACCATTTTTGTTTATTTTTAATGAATTTAAAGTGAAGTTTTACATGAGAAAGGTATCATATTAGTTCATTTCATTGGAAAGAAGCTCTCTGATCTTCGAATATGTTTGCATGAAGAAGAACACAAGTAACGTCATTCTACTTCAATAACTACACTAGTCTTTGACTGTGTGGATCACAACAAACTGTGGAAAACTCTTAAAGAGATGGGAATATCAGACCACTTTACCTGCCTCCTGAGAAATGTGTATGGAGGTCAAGAAGCAACAGTTAGAACTGGACATGGAACAGTGGACTGGTTCCAAATTGGGAAAGGAGTATGTCAAGGCTGTAAGTTGTCGCATTGCTTATTTAACTTATGTGCAGAGTATATCATGTGAAATTCCGGGCTGGATGAAGATCAAGTTGGAATCAAAATTGCCGGGAGAAATATCCATAACCTGAGATATGCAGATGACACCACACTTACGGCAGAATGCAAAGTGGAACTGAAGAGCCTCTTGATGAAAGTGAAAGAGGAGAGTGAAAAAGTTGGCTTAGACTTCAACACTCAAAAAACTAAGACCTTGGCATTTGGTCCCATCACTTAATGGCAAATAGATGGGGAACCAATGGAAACGGTGACAGATTTATTTTCTTGGGCTCCAAAATCACTGCAGATGGTGAGTACAGCCATGAAATTAAAAGATGCTTGCTCCTTGGAAGAAAAGCTATGACAAACCTAGACAGTGAATTAAACAGCTGAGACATTACTTTGATGACAAAAGTCCATATAGTCAAAGTTTTTCCAGTTTTTGGACCATAAAGGAGGCTGAGAGCCAAAGAATCCATGCATTCTAACTGCGTTGTTGGAGAACACTCTTGAGTGTCCCCTGGACTGCAAGGAAAACAAACCAGTCAATGCTAAAGGAAATCAACCCTGAATGTTCACTGGAAGGACTGATCCTGAAACTGAAGCTCCGATATTTTGGCCACCTCATGTGAAAAGCCAACCCACTGGAATAGACTCTGATGCTGGGAAAGATAGAAGGCAGGAGGAGAAGGGGACAACAGAGGATGACATGGTTGGATGGCATCACCAACTCTATGGACATGAGTTTGAGCAACTCTGAGAGATCGTGAAGGAAAGGGAAGCCTGGGGTGCTGCAGTCCATGGGATTGCAAAAAGTCAGACACAACTGAGGGGCAGAACAACTGAACAACAGCAAATAGCTATAAAAAAGTGTCTGAAAGTTCCTGAAAAAGGTAAAAGCCTTATGGTTGTCTCATCAATTCCACTATTAGCGATATAAGCCAAAGAATTAGAAGTATTTGTTCAAATAAAAGGTAACAAAAAGTTCTATCCCCATGTTCATAGCAGCCCTAACCGAAATGGGAACCCAAATGGGAAACACCCCAAGGATCCACCAACTTGTCCTCAACTTGTCTCACATTCATAAACAAAAGTGACCCTCTGTACCCGGGCATAGCATTCAGCCGCAAAAAGGAATGAGAGAGGCCAGACACAAAAGGTCACATATTGTAGGATTTTATTTCTCTCAGCTACCTAGAAAATGCAAGTTCATAGAGGTAAACAGAAGATTAGTAGTTATCAGAGCCTGGTTGCATCAAGGGCGAAATGGAAAAGGAGTGATTACTGGCATGGGGTTTCCTTTAGGAGTGATGATTTATTTAGGCA
This sequence comes from Bos indicus, assembly GCF_029378745.1. Classification (NCBI taxonomy): domain Eukaryota; kingdom Metazoa; phylum Chordata; class Mammalia; order Artiodactyla; family Bovidae; genus Bos; species Bos indicus. The sequence continues at coordinate 54,642,727 of NC_091789.1, forward strand.
CAACAGAGAGAATGGCTGAGAAGCATTGTGAACGTACTAAATGCCTGTGACATTCACCACAATAGTGCAATAATATTTTTAAACACAAAAAGTGCTTATTGGCTTAAGACTTCTGCAAATAGATTGGGAATTGACTTCAACAAATGCTGGGCTTCCTTTGTGGCTCAGCTGGTAAAGAATCCTCCTGCAATGTGGGAGACCTGGGTCAGATCCCTGGATTTGGAAGATCCACTGAAGAAGGGAATGGCTACCCACTCCAGTACTCTAGCCCAGAGAATTCCATGGACTGTGTAGTCCATGGGGTCGCAAACAGTCGGACATGACATGACTGAGTGACTTTCACTTTCACTTTTCAGCAAATGCTGAAATGCATGCTTTAGGAAAACTCTTTGAACATAATACCGGGGAACGAAATAGAGGAATACTTGAAGATATCCCTAAATTTTTAAAAGATGCCCCTATAGTGTTAAGGGAGCTACTGAAGAGACCCAATAGATGTATTTGCCTCAAGAATTTTATGATTGTGGTGTTTCAGTGCTCCAGATCATAGCAGCCATTCTCCTAAAATAGCCCCTAGTGGGCATAGGCACTCGGACATATGGCTCATAAAGTTAAATTGAGTCTTTGACACTTAGAAATGGGCTTGACAGCTTGGGACCCAATGGACTATCCCCATTGAAAATACTGAGTATGAGTTAGGTAAAACAAAACAAGGCCGGTATAAGGGGTGAAATCTATAATGCATAAGTTCTATATAGGGCAAGGTTGATTATCTTCACTGTGTCTCCTACTAAAAGCCATAACTCCCAAATACCGTCACCTGGGGAATGGAGTGGGTAAACATTTAAATACATGCATTTGGGAGGGGGTGTCACTGTTTATTGTAGAGCAGGTGATTAGCCCAGTCATGAAAAGAAGTCTCTCTTCATTTCTCGGAGCCTTGAAGTGAATTGGGGAGCCCTGATGAATCCCTTTTCAGCTCCTATTTTTACTCCTTCCACTCTCCAGTCTCCATTCTCGAGGCATCCATGTTAACGGTATGTTCTTTTCTAAGTAACTTTAGCAACATTAAAACCTCTAAATTCTCCTTCTGTCTCTCACAGGAGGTTGAAACAGTTGCTCATATGTGATCTATGCAGTTTATCTTTTTTTCTTTGTATTTATATATATAGAAAATAAATATAATAATACATATACATATATATGTATATATTATTGATGTATAGTTGCCTTACAAAGTTCCAGGTGCACAGCAAAGTGATTCAGTTATACATATACACATATATTATTTTTCAGTTTATTTTCCATTATAGGTATTTCAAGAGATTGACAAAGGGACTACACTTCCCAGTGGTATATATTAAAACTTTGTTGGTTGTTGCACATCTTTTTTTAAAATTAGAAATCTAGCATTCTATTCATACTAAGTCAAACAAGTGGAATCAAAATGTCATAAATATTTTAGTTAGGCAAACATTAATAAGTTTTCTAAAATATATATTATACGTACTAGTGAGTAACTATTATTCACTTAATACCATTGTATCATGAGTGGTCAACACAAAAGTAGTAGAATTCTATATCACCAAAGCTACCACTTAATAGAAAAACCTGACACATATCAGAATTATATTGAAAAATGCCAAGAATTTTTTGAAAAATGCCAAGGTATTGCTTTTATTCTCCAAAGCTATAGATATGTTGCTAATGAGCAGCCATGCTTAAAATCAACTGGACCATATGATGATCTTTTAGTTTTATGTAGTTTGTTTCATTTTTTCTATTTCATATTCAGTGCTCCCGTTTAATTCAGTTTATGTTTTCCAATTTCTCCATCTCTTACCTTTGATGTTCTTTCTCAAGCCTTTATGAAGTTTTTAAAATAAGTGTATCTCTGATGACCTGAGCTGACACAAGGTGTCAACTGGGGACCACACCCAGCTTCCCATACCCCAGGGTGCCGCCTATAGGGACATTGCCATTTCCTTTTTGCAATGGTGCAATGTAAAGGACAGAGAAGGCAATGGCACCCCACTCCACTACTCTTGCCTGGAAAATCCCCTGGACCGAGGAGCCTGGTAGGCTGCAGTCCATGGGGTCGCTAGGAGTCAGACACGACTGAGCGAGCGACTTCATTCACTTTTCACTCTCATGCATTAGAGGACAAAATGGCAACCCACTCCAGTACTCTTGCCTGGAGGATCCCAGGGATGAGGGAGCCTGGTGGGCTGCCATCTATGGGGTCGCTTGGAGTCAGACACGCCTAAGCAACTTCACTCACTTTTCACTCTCATGCATTGGAGGAGGAAATGGCAACCCACTCCAGTACTCTTGCCTGGAGGATCCCAGGAATGGGGAAGCCTGGTAGGCTGCAGTCCATGGGGTCGCTAGGAGTCAGACACGACTGAGCAACTTCACTCACTTTTCACTCTCATGCATTGGAGGAGGAAATGGCAACCCACTCCAGTACTCTTGCCTGGAGGGTCCCAGGGATGGGGGAGCTTGGTGGGCTGCCATCTATGGGGTCGCACAGAGTCGGACACGACTGAAGCAACTTAGCAGCAGCAGCAGCAGCAATGGAAAGGAAGGGACTCCTGTGGGCTCAAAGTATGACCTGGTGCTGGAAGGCTTGCATGCAATCTGAAAGCCTTGATCACTCATTGGACGGTGGTCATGCCAATCCTTGCCTTCTGGCAAATGAGCTTAGAGCTGGCGCTGGAGGAAGTGGTCGCCGTTGACCCTTCCAGCTCCACCTACCGTCGCCAGCCCATCAGGGTCTTTCCCGCCTTGTCCACCGCCAGCTCAGCTTCGGTCTTGGTGGGCCGGTCTGTGGACCACCCCCTCACCATTCCTGTTGTGGGGCCCACACCAGCCACTCGCAGACTCCTGTTCCCTGTGCAGCCGACGTCTCTGCTGTCCCCACCCCCACCCTGCGGTCCCACTGCCAACAGCGTGTCCTCAGCACAACACTCAGACGGGCGGCCGCCATCTTCCCCACAGGCATCACTGCAGGACGGTCACTGTCTGGCACGTCTCTCCTGGCATGTCTGCCACAGAGGAGCACGACTGGATCCCAGGTGGCCCGGATAGAGCTGGTGGCGGGGCGGGCCTCGACCCCAGTCTCCTTGGGGTCCAAGCATCTGCTTGGGAGGGGACGGAAGGAGTCGAGGAGGCCACGGCTCTTCTGGCTTCCTTGGAGGTCTCCAGAGCCCTTCCCGGGGAGCAGAGTTGGCCACAGGCCACAGTGGAAGAGGAATGTGATAGAGAGCTGTTAAGAGGGGGAGGAGATGGAGGAAGATGTAGAGATGCAGGAGGACGAGGAAGAGGGTGAGATTGACTTCGACATGGAGAACTTGGGAGGAGGAGGAGCACCTGTCTGGAGAGGGCGAGGAAAAGGAGGATGAGAGTGAGCAGGAGGGTGCGGCAGAGGTTACAGGCCTTATGTTCTGTGTGGAGACGTTTGAGCCCCTGTTCTGGAGTCATGTCGACTCCTTTCTACACAACTTCCGTGACAACAAATATGTCCTGTTCTGGCCTCCCACTGACAGCCTGATGTCCATGGGCTGCTCCCAGCCATCCTCAGACCCTGGAGAAGGTCCGGTGCCTCCTCAGGAGCAGGAAGACCTGGGAGAGGGAGGCAGAGTCTGGCAGGGTGAGTACCCGGTGGAGGGCGATACACCCTGGGAGCTGTGGGATCCTGCGGAGGGGGTTGCGTCCTAGAAGACAGAGGAACCAGCAGTGAGGCCGAGTTCTGGGCGAGGAAGCCCTGACTGCTGCCTCTGAGACTGGGAGGCTGAGGCCTGTGATCCCGGAGGGGCTGAGGTGGGCAAGTGGTGGCTGAGCCTTCAGGCCCTTGTGGGGCCATTGAGCTCAAAGGCAGGTAGGTCTCTAGAAGTCACGCAGTGGGTCAGAACTCTCAAAAACCTCCGGGCACAATTTACACAAGTGGAAGCCCAGTTCTGGAGACCTTCATGGTCTCGAGAAACAGCATGCTGCCTTCTCCCAACCTAGAGGCAAACAAGTGGCATCCCTCCCTGTTGGTCAACGGCTTTAACAAATATGAATATTCTCGGTAGGAGGATCTGAGAAAATGATGACATAGCACAGGGACACTTTTCAGCGACTGAGGAATCTGTGAGCGTCCCTATAGAATTTGTCTTTAAGTCAAAGGAACATTTTTTTCCATTGAAGTTCCAACACACACATACAAAATGGTGTAAGTATCAAATGATTCGGATCCCTTCTTCACAGGGGCCAGAAATAATCAGAGAGATCTGTGTGCCGATCTACTGGAAAGAGGGGAAAAATGTTTGTGAACATTGTCAAGCAGCAGACATGATGGGGGGCTAGAAATGTATCCAGGTATTATTTGTTGTTTCTTTTATTAAACCTATTTCTCTTCTCTCAGGCCTAGACTCTGCTGCTGATTTGAGGTTGAGATATTTTTCCTGCCAACTTTGACCCCAATGTCTGCATCATTCTGCCCCAATGATGAGGGTGAGGACAAGTATGAAAACACTGATGAAGAGGAAGAGGATGGAAATGAAAAACCTGAAAGACTCTAAATGGATGTGGTCTCAGCAAAGAGCAGCTCTGGATAATACAGGTATTGTTGTATAGGCTTTAGTACGACATAACCATTCCTGACACATACCTGTTACTAACAGCTGTATATTTTTAATTTTTCTTCTGTAAAGTAAATAAGAAAATTGTTGAAATTTAATTTTGGAAAAGCAGTTTATTGTTAATAATGTTTTCTAGATAATGTAGGAGGCAGTATGTTCTGAAATGTATTTCATTTATAGCCACAAGTCCTTTGTCCTGTAGCTTTAAGTCTACTACAGATGGGAAATTTATCAGACCTGGAAATGGAGACCAGTGCTTGTTTAGAGAATAGTCACCAGAAGCATCAGCTAAAGTGACTAGGCCACGCATTAGCTGTGTCATCATCACCTGGCCACAGAATTGTAGTCTCGTGTACTGACAATGACTTTGAGAAAGTGATTCCTTACAAAGCAGTAAGATGTTAAGGGTTTCAAGAGAACTGCATTTCAGGATTAATTCACAAATATTAGTTCAGTTTAGATTTTTTATTCAAAAGAAAAGAAAACTAGTCTCTGTAATATTATTGGTTGTCACTGAGTTGGTAATTATATCTTTGTTTCTCTTTCCTCTATTCATTCATCTTTTAGTCTCTCTCACTCACTCTCTCACTCTTTCTTAGTTTTCATGCATGTGGATGTTTGATAAAGCCTCATCCTCATTTTACACATGTGGAAACTGAAGGTCTGGAAATATAAGGGATTGATGATTTGTGCAAGGGAACACCAGTTTTTAAGGTGGAATGACTTATTTAAATCACAGTGTGGCCTTTCAAGGAAACAGCAAGCCTTTATAGTGGGGGCAAGAGGGAGATAAGTTTTCTGTGAGCAATGATGTGCACCCTGATCACCAAGGGTCTGGGTTACAAGAAGAAAACATTAAGAAAATAGATGTACATAGTTTTGACTCATATTTAGAAAGTCACTGCATGTTATTGGGGTACAATTGTTAACTGGCTCTTATTTCATCCTACAATGGGAAGGCATAGAAAAAGCAGACAGCAAAAGAAAAGATGAATTTGTTCTTAATGGATATTCTTGTTTTCATTAGCCTGAAATACTAATTTTGTTTCAAAGTTTCAATGCCCCAAAGTGATACTAACTACTGACATCTGACTTTACTATTACCTTTTACAGATAATTGATAGTATTGTTCATATTGGAAATAAAGCTTGTTTGAAATTAATTCTCCCTTAGCCCAGTCAAGTTGACACGTAAAATTAACCATCATAATTCCTGTGGAGAATACTCACCCTGTACATTGCCCATGAGATAACATACTTACAGGATGATGACCTTCCACCTATAACAAAGACAATATGAACAGGTCTTAGGTGTCAGGTTGCTCTAACAAACACATTTGTTAACAAATGTATTTTCTTAATTAAGAATGAAATGGATAACATGTTTATGAAATACTCTTTCAAGGTAAGTTTGAGAAAAAGGTATTCTAAAGGCCAGTGACTAGAGGCCCATCCCTTTGTCTCCATTTATTCTGCTCCTGCCCAAGGTCAAGATTGATTATCTCTAACTTGGATCATTAACAGCCTCATTCTCTCTGATTTTCTGCACTTTCACTATGATGTGTCTAGGAGTGAATTTTTGTTTTTTTTATCCTGCCTAGAACTCCCTGAGCTTTTAGAATCTGTGCATTTCACTTGCTCTGAAAAATCCTTGGCCATCATTTTCTTCCCCATTTCTCTCTCCTGTCTTTCTGGGATTTGAATTAAACATATACTTTGTATGTCTTATCCTACTTTTTTTCATATTAATCTATTTCTCCAGGCAGAATTCTGGATGATTTCTTCTAATCTATCTTCCAATTCAATAATTGTCTTAGGTTTATTTTTCTTGATTGCATTTATCAGGATTTAATGGTTATGCCAATTTTTATTTATGTGTTCATTTATTTTTTGCTGAGCTTCGTGGCTTGTGGGATCTTCCTTTCTCAACCAGGGATTAAAACCAAGCCACTGCAAAGCACAGTGAAAGCATGAGTCCTAATGGCTGGAGACCAAGATAATTCACTCTCGGCTGCTTTTTATGATTTTCTGTTCCCTGAAGATATTTTAAAACATACTTTTTAATTTTTTGAAATATAGGCCATAGTGATTTTACTCTACTCTTCATTCTGGCTGTCACTTACAGTATATTTTTTTTTTTTTCCTTATGTGCCTACATAAGGTACAGGGCTTGAAGTTCCTTGGATCACTACAGTGATGTATATCTAGGCTGCAATTTATTCCAGCACTTGTTACTTCTGTTTCACTATTACCTGAAAGGGGTAGTCACTTATTTTCAGCTTAAAGTGGTGGCAGAGCTCATCAGACCTACTCATTGGAGCTGTGGGATTTGACTTTCATTTTCTTTTCCCACGAGGCCACCAAAACCACAGATCAGTTCCATAATTCTTTCTTCTAGATTCAGCTAATGCCCTCAGGAAAAACTGGCTCTGAGTGCTGGGCTTTCCTATTTGGGTTCTTGTCTTCTTGAAGAGTTTAGTCTCATAGTTTCTTAGTGCTTAACAAAGATACTTTCTTTATACATTTCATCCAGTAATTTTTAGTTGTCCTCATTGGGATGGTTAGTCCAAATTACTAAGCCTGCCATTACTGTAAGCAGAGGTGTTCACCACCCTCCTAACTTCTCTCCTTGTCACCAATCTCTCTTTCTTCCAGTTTCTCCTCTAGAAAGTAATGGAAAGTTTCTTCCTGATGGTGTTATTTTCCTGCACAAATCCTCCAAAAGCTTGCTGCTAAATGTAAATTAGAAATCAAATTCCTCAGTTTGGACAATCAGATCGAAAATGCTCTTTCTGAGAAAGTACTGTACAGCGCAGGGAACTCTACTCAGTACACTGTGGTGACCGAAATGGGAAGGAATTCTAAAATAGATGGGATAACTGATTCACTTTGTTATACAGCAGAAGCTGATATAACATTGTAAAGCAACTATACTCCAATAAAAATTAACTTAAAAATAAGAGATGTGGATGCAAAGTGGAGTATGTGGAGTAGATTATGGAGAGAAAACATGAAGAAAAGTTCTCTGCCAGTTAATGAGAAGTCTGAAATTTTTAAAGTAAGAAAATGATGTGATTTTATTTGGATTTAGACATGGCACTTTATTGGCAGTATGGAAATTGTGTAAGTGTCATAAACAGAATGTCTGCATTCCCCCAAAATCTGTATGTTGAAATCTTAATTCCCAGGGTAATGGCTTCCCTGGTGGCTCAGACAGAAAAGCATCTGTCCGCAATGCGGGAGACGTGGGTTTGTTTCGTGGGTTGGGAAGATCTCCTGGAGAAGGAAATGGCAATCCTCTCCAGCACTCTTGCCTGGAAAATCCCATGGACGGAAGGGCCTGAGAGGCTACAGTTCATGGGGTCGCACAGAGTCGGACACGACTGAGCAACTTCACTTCACTTCAATGGTATTAGAAGGTGGAGTGTATGGGAGGGGCCTAGGTCATAAGGGTGGAGTCCTCACGAATGTGATTAGTGCCTTATTTAAGAGGGTCCAGAGAGATACTCTGCCCCTTCTGCCAAGTGAGGACATAGTGAAAAGTTGGCATTTAAGATCCAGGAAGTGGACTTCAGGAGACACCAAATCTGCTGGTGCCTTGATCTTGGATAAACCTGCTTCTAGGACTGTGAAAAATAAATGTTTGCTGTTTATAAAATAAAACATTCTTTCTTAGCTTCATTTATTCACTGAGTAGGTATTTTCTGTGCACTGAATGTGTGGCCCTCACTAGGCCAGATGCTTCCTATTCTTTTGCTTCTTACTTCATTTACCTCTTGTCTTACCTCCCAATCCACCTTATACTTTAGCAAAACTGAAATACTCATTGTCATGTGACAGAGCTGGGTCAGATAACAGGCTAACACCAAGGTCAGTGATATTTCCTCTACCTCAAAATATGATATTCATGTTTAAGTCATAATACCATATTCATGTTTAAGTCCATTCAATCTAGATATCTATGAACATTCTAATAAATGACCAAGACAAAAACTCAAAAAGCACAAAGTGACTTTCTCATATTCCTTACTGTCTTTTGGAATCTTTCTCATATATATCTGGGATGTAAGCTATGGAAAGAAATTCATTTTTGCCATCAAGCTTTTGGTAATTTCCATAGTCACAAGGGGGGCTTCCTTGGTGGCCCAGTGGTAAAGAACCCACCTGCCAATGGAGGAAACACGGGTTCGATCCCTGGGCTGGAAAGATCCCCTGAAGAAGGAAATGTCAACCCACTTCAGTATTTTGCCTGGGAAATCGTAGGGACAGAGAAGACTACAGTGGGGTCCCAAGAGTCAGACACAACTTAGTAACTAAACTAAAACAGTAAAACTGTGAGGCTTTTCTGTCTACATGTTGGGGCCAGAATGCTGGAGCATTAGAGTGGCCTGCTCTCCAGGGGCTAACTGCCTTGAAGATCTGATACACTGACCTTTGCCTTCTTCCCCTTCTATGATGCCAGCCAAGAAGCCTCACGTCAACTTTGCACCCCTTAGCTATCGGAGGGGGGCACTCCAGGTGCCCAATTTCTGTACAGATGACCCTCCAGAGCCCTATCATAAAACACATTGACTGAACCTCTTCTATCCTTTCCAGAAGAGAGGCACTTGGGTTGCCTAGAACCAAGGATCTCAGAACGATCCCCAGTCAACTATCTTTTGATCCCTCCAAGTTGTTTAGAGCTTTCAGAATTCAACATGGACAGTCCATTTACTCCTTTCACAATGAAAAACAAACTCTTGGGCATATCCTGTTTGAAGAGAAAAGCAGATTTTGCATTTTTGCAGAGGGAAGGTGCAGAGTGGGGTGCCCCACCACTGTGAACACGCAGCCCAGTTCTCCAGCTGCCAGGGTGCTGGAGCTGACCCAGGAATGACCGCAGTGGCCAGAATGAGCAGAGGGCTAGGTGGTGCCCAAGCCGTAATAGCAGGCAGAACCACGTGTCTTTTTGAATGGCTCCTGGCATCTGCGGGATTTGCTTACCTGGCGATGGCATTGGGCTGGGCAGAGCCAGGTGTGTGCCAGGCTTCCTGAAGCCTCCCTGGCAGCCAAAAGTGCTTCAGAGGCTATGCACTCCAAAGCAGAGGGATTCGTCCTTGGTGTGCTTCGTGGAGTGGAGTTGCTGGGCTGCTGATCTTGCCGCTCTCAGGCTCAGGGTCACTGATCCATCCCCACCTTCCCTAAGGTAAGATGGGCTCACCCTAAAGGCTGGCTCTTAGAGGAAAACCAAGCTCTACTCCCCCGCACCCACCCACCCCCTCCACTCCCTCCACCTCATAGATTACAGGTTCACCCTGTCCTCTGTCTTCCTCCGGGTCCACAGCTGCCTGCAGTGTTCTCCAACTAGGAACTATGGCGTCCAGAGGTGCTGCGAGTCGTTGTATTCCTACTGCTCCACAGGATCCTGCTCTTGAAGGGCAACAACTGCAATACCACCTGGAAACTCCAGTTTGACGTCCAGCCCAGCCTCCTCTGATGTTCCTGATGTCATTCTGGACTTCTTTAATTGGTAAGCGGAGGTCGCCAGGCTGCCAGGAACTGGGGGTGCGGTGGATGAATGGACAAACTTTTAGAAGGAGACGGCTGGGGGAGATGGCCTGGGGTTTTAAACCCTTGTCCACGCACCCTGCCTACTGGCCAGTTCCTAGAGGAATTGGTGATGAAGGCGGGAACGTGCAGTTTAGACGGAGCCCCCTTGTTCTAGTGCCTATGTTACTGTGGTAGCTAACAGTGCCCCGGTCGTGGGGGTTGGGGAACTGCCATCCAGGGTCCGCCCATCCATGTCCAGGGACTGAGTTCTCCTCAGTCATGTGTATTGGCCTCTGTGTTTATGTGTGTATGTGTGTGTGTGTGTGTGTGTGTGTGTGTAAGCAGGGAGTGGCCTTTTGTGAGATGATGGCTAAAAATAATATTTTGCACTGAGTTGGCATGTGGTATATTTGAGAGAGCCTTGAATGGCCTGCTCTCAAGTTTCTTTCCCCACTCTGCTCCACCAGATTGGGTCCTGTAGCAACAAACCTCCATGTTGAATGCACCAGATGCATTCCCACTTAATATCGCTGTATAGTGTTTCCTTGTCAGGTTTCTTGTTGATTCACAGAAACCAATCACATCCTTGCTCAGGAACCATGGGCTACCTCACCCTCCAAATACTGCAAATCCCTCTTCCCACAGACCCTTCTGTTTCACTCTGTTCCAGAATGCAACTCCCATATGTCCTACATGGGCCTACAATGTCCACCTTTCCTGGGCTTCCCAAGAAGTGAATAACTGTGTCTCTAAACTATCTCCATAACCACCCAGAAGGTCTGGACCACTCATGATTAGACGAGATAAAAATCCAAAGCTGTAAATTTGCACTGCTAGGAATGTGAAATATTCTGACGGGATTTGTACAGAGAGAAAAGACAAAAAAAAAAAAAAAAAAAAAAAAATCCATGCAACTGAAGTGGCAGCACATAGCAGAAGACGGTTTCAGTCTGTACCCCTCTGGCTTGGGGGCCCAGCAATCTTCTGCTGTGCCACTCTGTTACATTTGTCTCTGATGTAGTAACAGTCTTGATCATCCTGGATACAGGGAAGAATGACCATAGCACTTTTGTGACACAGTGGTGAAATGAATTCAAACTCAACTCAAGCCAGAGACTTTAAAATTTATTAAGCAACCATTTTCATAGAGGAGACCCCTAGCACTAATGAAACTGATTTGAAGCTCTCTGAAGGAAAAAAATGTGTAAATGTGAGCAGAGTAGAGAGGACACCTTCCCCATCACACACAGAAAGTATATCCAGTGACAAACAAGCAAAAAGGATCAGACAGAAACAAATCAGAAAACTTGAATACAGAGGGAGGAATGAATTTAAATTGATGCAAAGGCCCACAGTTTAATCTGGTTGGAAATCTAGAATTTGCTAAAAGAATTTATACCCCAGTAAGACCTTTGTCCTTGGCAGACAACTGTCTTCTCACTGTGTCCTCACATGGCCTTTTCTTTGTTTAGTGTGGGGGGAGAGAGAGAGCTCTGTGGTATCTTTTCCTCTTCTTATAAGGATGCCCCCCTATTGGATTAGAGCTCCATGCTTATGACATCCATGTCACCAAACACAGTCAAATAGGGGTTAATGCTTCAGCATATACATTTTGAGAGAATAGGATTCAGTCCATAACATCTTGATGTATATTTTGTGTGCCTGTGAGGCCAGTGATTCCCAGAGTTCTTTACCTCAACTGGGACAACTTTTAGGCAATGGCCCAAGAGTTTATAATAATGTACAGATGGGCCCATTTGCCAGCCAGGGCATCCAGGACTAAAATGAGGATGGGCCAATTGTGCTGACGCATTGGTCCTGTCCTTTATCATGGGTATTGCCACTATCCATCAGTATTACTGCTTTCCATCCCTCCAGGTGATGATGGTGACAATACCATATGTAGTGCACAAACATTCAATATTTTCCACACAATGGATTCCAAGGGGCTCCCCAGGTAGCCAAGAGGTCTGGAAGAGGGATGGCTTCTTCTACCACTATCTCATCTGCCCTCTTGCAAGAAACATATGCCAGAAACTCTCTTGTATCAGGGAGGCCTCAGTAACCATGCTGAGGTTTTGGGGTGCTGGTTCCTTGATCCAAGGAATGCTGGGCAACTGAGTACAGGGTGTCACTGGCTCAGGGACTCTGAGAACCTCTATTTTGACCATTGCTCATTATGTGGCTGATACTTGCCACTCTAATGGTTTGTAGTACAAAGCCAAGAAGGGCAGTTTCTTGCATCAGTAGCCTGTGGACAACTTATAGCAATCATGGGTAGTCCAGAGATGCCAGGGGGCATGAACAAAGGTTACTAAAGCCTCAGCAATGAAGAGGCTTCATTGGAGACACTACTGGGAGTGTCCATTGTTTTAGCCTTGGACAGATTCTAGAGTCTTTTGTTGGAAGAAGCTTTTATCATTTTGTTAATATAAATTCTTTTAGTAAATTCTGGGTTTCTAGTTGGATTAAATTGTAACTTTAGACAGAAGCAGCCATACAACAAGTTTATATATTGATTCACAAGGAGCATAGGAACCTAACCCTATATACCCGCTGGGAGCAATGGTTTAGTGGCCACTAATTCATTACTTGTAGTGACTTTATAGGATATAAAGTGAACACACACTCACACGTTGCAGCAACTGATGTTCCTTGATCAGCATGTGAAAATATGTTAGGATCACAGTTATGCTCAGGGCCTGTTCCCATTCCCATGCCCTTGGGAAGGAAACCTACCTGCTAAAAGTCTCTGGTATCCTGGTTGACACATCAGAAAGCTTTGGGAAGGCCAGATACCTGTAGGGCTCAGGCTGGGTACTTGAGTATACTCATGCAAGACACCTCCAGGCTGGAAGCACATGATTAATGAGAGAAATGCCAGTTCCCAGGATGAATGTCTTTGAGAAGACAGCCTTAAAGCCTAAGAATCTGAAATGAATTTTTTGGGTAAAGCCAGAAGGTTCTCTCTGTGTGTCAAGCCACATTCCCAGTTCTAAAAACAGGTATACAAGAGAAAGGTTAACATGGTTGTGACAACAAAATGTCATTCCCAGCTCAGATAATGTGACTTTGTGCAGGAGAATGTAGGCTTGTTAGCTCCGCTCAGGAGGGCACTGAGGGTGGAAGATTACTTTTCCTGGCGCAGTCAGCTGCCCCTGGATGGATCCCCGCCAACATGGAGAGCTGTGTCCATGCTGACTGAGATTGGGCTCTTTAGGGGGTTGAAGTAATTCTTTTTTTTCTGTCGGCTGCCCTCTGCCTGCTTCCTCTCCTCTCCACTTGCCCAAATGCCTGCACTCTATCCCAGCCTCTCATCCTGCCTGGTGACATTGACCCAGTCTTTGTGCCCCATCCTCTGGAGAAAAGCTGGAGAGGAGAAGAGGAAGAGGCTGCCTCAGTGCGTGCTTCTGGCTCACTCACCATATGAAGAGAAGGGAGCAGGGGAAAGAATGTGCATACATAGGACTATATGCGTCTGTATGTGTGCCGGAGAAGGCACGGCCCTCAAAAGGTGACAGCTGGGGTATTCTCTGCTGTTTGTTCTCTGGGAAACTATGTGATATTTACCGATAACCAGTGACTTCTCTGTTTCAGCAAAAGCCTTGCAAATGAAGCTGGTTTAGATTTTTGACAGGGTGCTGACAGGATATCGTGTCCATCTTAGTCCACATAAAAGAGGAAACCTGCTTCTAGGCACTTGAGGGTTGTTTTTTTTTTTTTTTTTTTTTGAAGTATAGTTGATTTTCAATGTTGTGTTAACTTCAGGTGCACAGCAGAGTGACTCAGTTTTACATATATAGACATTCTTTTTTACATTATTTTTCATTGTGGTTTATCACAGGATATTGGATATAATTCCCTGTGCTATACTGTAGGACCTTGTTGTTTATCCATTCTATGTATAATAGTTTCCATCTGCTAGACCCAAACTCCCAATCCATTCCTCCCCTACAGCCTCCCCCCACCCCAGGCTAGGCAACCACAAGTCTGTTCTCTATGTCTGCTAGTCCGTTTCTGTTTCATAGATAAGTTCATTTGTAGACAGTTGAGGGTATTTTTAATGACTTTTAAATTGTAATTTCAAAGAATACATTTGAATCAGTTCTAATGAGGTGGATGAAACTGGAGCCTATTATACAGAGTGAAGTAAGCCAGAAAGAGAAGCACCAATACAGTATACTAACGCATATATATGGAATTTAGAAAGATGGTAACGATAACCCTGTATGCAAGACAGCACAAGAGACACAGATTTATGGAACAGTCTTTCGGACTCTGTGGGAGAGGGAGGGGGTGGATGATTTGGGGGAATGTTATGGAAACGTGTATAATATCATATAAGAAACGAATCACCAGTCCAGGTTCAATACAGGATCCTTGGGGCTGGTGCACTGGGATGACCTGGAGGGATGGTACGGGGAGGGAGGTGGGAGGGGGGTTCAGGATGGGGATGGGGGGGTGGGAGGTGGGAGTTCAGGATGGAGAACACGTGTCCGCCCGTGGCGGATTCATGTTGATGTGTGGCAGAACCAATACAATATTGTAAAGTAATTAGCCTCCAATTAAATAAATTAAAAAATATGTATTTAACTTATTAGTTTATGTTGGGTCTTAGTTGTGGCACATGGGATCTTCATTGCTTTCGTGCAGCATCTCTTAAGTCAGGGCATGTGGGATATTTATTTTTAGTTTGCGGGTTGTTTAGCTGCAGCCTATGGGATCTTTTAGCTTTGGTGTGTGGGATTTTGTGGTGGCATGCAGGATCTTTGGTTGTGGCATGGGGGATCTTTTAGTTGTAGTGTGTGGGATCTTCTGGTGGCATGCAGGACCTTTGGTTGTGGCATGGGGGATCTTTTAGTTGTAGTGTGTGGGATCTTTGTAGTTGCATGTAAATCTTTAGTTACAGCATATGTGATCTTTTAGTTGTTGCATGTAGGATCTTTTAGTTGCAGAATGAGGAATATGTTTGGTTGCAGCTTTTGAGATCTTTTACTTGTGCTATGGGGATATTTGTTGCGATATGTGGGATCTTTATTGTGTCATGTAGGAACTTTTAGTTGTGACGTGTGGGATCTTTTAGTTGCAGTAAGCAAGATCTTTAGTTGTGGCATGGGGCATCTTTACTTCCTACATACAGAATCTTTTAGTTTTGGTTTGCAGGATCTTTGTTGCAACATGCAGGATCTTTTAATTGTGGTATTGGGATATTTGTTGTGATATGTAGGATCTTAGTTGCACCATGCAGAATCTATTAGTTGTGGTATGTGGGATATTTTAGTCACAGCATGTGGCATCTATCAGTTGGGAAATGCAAGATCCTTCTAGTTGCCACATGCATGATCTGCATTGCAGCATATAGGATTTTGTTGTAGCACATGAGGTCTTTACCTGCGGTATGTGGGATCTTTGTTGTGGCACACAGGATCTTTTTAATGGTGGCAGGCAGACTCTTCATTGTAGCGTGGGGGATATTTATAGTTGTGGTATATGGGATCTTTGTTGAGGATGGGAAATCTTTAGTTGTGGCATATGGGATCTTTTCATTTTGGTATGTGGGATCTTTGTCAAGGCCCCTGGAGTCTTTAATTGTGGCAGGCAGGATCTTCATTGTGCCATATGGGGTGTTTTTAGTTGTGATATGTGGGATCTTTGTTGTGGTATGTGGGATCTTTGCTGCAGCATGTTGGATTTTTTTTTTTTTTTTTTGGCAGCATGACAGATCTTTTTAATTGTGACATGTGGGATAGTTCAGTTGGGACATGCAAGGTCTTTTTAGTTGCAGAATGTGAGATATTTATAGTTGTGGTATGTGGGACTTTTGAATTGTGACATGCGGGATCTTTTAGTTGTGGCATGCAGAAACTTCAGTTGCAGAATGGGGTATCTTTATTTTGTGGCGTGCAGGATCTTCGTCGTGGCATGCAGGATCTTTTAGTTGTGGCATGTGGGATCTTTTAGTTGTGGTTATTGAGATCTAATAATTGCAGCTGTGAGATCTTTCTTGTGGTATGCAGGGTCATTTGGTTGTATCACGTGGGATCTTAGTTGTGATATGTGGGGTCATTTAGTTATAGTATGTGGGAGTTCTTAGTTGTGGTACATGGCATCTTTTAGGTGGAGGATGTGAGATATTTTTAGTTGCAGACTGTGGTATCTTATTTGCAGCAGGTGAGATTTTGTTGCGGCATGGCATGTGGGATCTTTAATTGTATCATGTAGGATCTTGTTGCAGTATGTGGATCTTTAGTTGTGGTAGCGGGGTCCTTTGTTGTGACATGCGGGTCATTTTGTTGTAGTATGCAGGTTATTTTAGTTGTGGCATGTGGGATCATAATTGTGGCATGTGGGATCATTTTGTTGCAGCACGTGGCATCTTTTAGTTGGAGCATGCGAGGTATTTTTAGATGCAGAATGCAGGATCTTTTTAGCATGTAGGATTTCGTTGCCACATGTGGGATCTTTAGTTGTAGCAGGAGGGATTTTTGTTGCAGCATGTGGACATGTAGTTATGGTAGTGGGGACCTTTGTTGTGGCATTCAGGGTCTTTTTAATTGTGGCAGGAAGGATCTTCATTGTGCCCTGTGAAATCGTTTTAGTTGTGATGTTTGCAATATTTGTTGTGGCACATGGAATATCTGTTGCAGCATGTGAAATCTTTAGTTTTGACATGCAGGACCTTTAGTTGCAGCATTCAGAATCTTTTTGTTGTGGCATGAGGAATCTTTATAGTTGCTGCACGTGGGCTCTTTTAGTTGTGGCATGCAGGATCTTTTAGTCTTCATATGTGGCATCTTTGTTCTGGCATGAATGATCTTTTTTGTGGCATGTGAGATCTTTTAGTTGTGGTATGCAGGATCTTTTAGTTTGGCATGTGGGATCTTTGTTGCTACACGTTGACTCTATTAGTTCTAGCATGTTGGATCTTTTACTTGTGGCATGTAAGACCCTTTTAGTTAGGTCACGCTTGTTCTTCATTGCCGCCTGTGGGATTGTATCGCGGCATGTGAGATCTTTCTGTTGTGGTATGTTGGATCTTTGTTGTGGTATGTGGGATCTTTATAGTTCTATTATATGGCATCTTTGTTGTAGTATGTGGGATCTTTAGTTGTGTTATGGGATATCTTTAAATGTGGCATACAGTATCTTTTAAAAAGTTTTGGTATGTGGGATCTTTGTTGCAGCATGCGAGATCTTTTAGTTTTGGTATTAGGATCTTAGTTTTGGCATGTGGGTTATTTTAGTGTGGTACGTGAGATCTTTAGTTGCATTATGCAGCATCTTTTAGTTGGGGCATGCAAGATATTTTTAGTTACAGAATGTGGGATCTTCATTGCAGCATGTGGGAATATGTTGCAGCATATGGATCTTTAGTTGTTTTAGTTGATATCTTTGTTGTGGCATGTGGAGTCTTTTTAATTGCGACAGGCAGGGTCATCATTGTGCTATGTGCAATCTTTTTTATTTGTGACTTATCAGATCTTTGTTGTGGAATCTTGGATCTTTGTTGTAGCATGTTGGATCTTTTAGCTGGTGGCATGTAGGATCTTTAATTTGTGGCATGTAGGTGACACGACTGAGCGACTGAACTGAACTGAGGCTATTTTTAGTTGTGTGATCTTTGTTGCATCATGTGGCATCTTTCTTGCAGCACGCAGGACCTTTGCTGGATCTTTTAGTTGTAGTATTGGGATCTTTCTTACAGCATATGGGATCTTAGTTGTAGGATGTGGGACCATTTAGTTGTGGTATCTTTAAGTTGAAGCATGTGGTAACTTTCTTGTGGCATGTGGGAACTTTTAGTGTGGCATTCAGCATCTTTTAGTTGGAGCATGTGAGATATTTTAGTTGCTGAATGTGGGATCTTTGTTGCAGCATATGAGATTTTCTTGTGGCATGTGGGATCTTTAACTGTACCATGTGGGACTGTTGTTGCAGCATGTGGGGTAGTTTTAATTGTGGCAGGCAGGCTCTTCAGTTCGTCATGTGGGATCTTTTTTGTTGTGATATGTGGGATCTTTGCTGCAACATGGGATCTTTTAGTTGCAGCATGCAGGATCTTTTGGTCGTGGCATGTGTGATTTTTCTTCTGGCATGTGGAATCTTTGTAGTAGCATGTGGCATCTTTAGTGGTGGCATGCGTGATCTTTTTAATTGTTCTGTGTAGGAACTTTGTTTCAGCATGTGGGATATCTTTTTATTTTGGGCATGTGGGATCATTTTGTTGGGGCATGTGAAATCTTTTTAGTTGCAGCATGTGAGTTTTTTTAGCTGTGGCATGCAGGATGTGTGTTGCAGCATGAGGTATCTTTATTTGTGGTGTGTGGGATCCTTGTTGTGGCATGTAGGATCTTTAGTTGTAGCATGTGAGATCTTTGTTGCAGTTTTCAGGGTTTTCAAATTGTGGCAGGCAGGATCTTCCTTGTGCCATGTGGGATCTTTGTAGTTGTGATATGTGGACACTTTGTTGTGGTATGTGGGATCTTTGTTGGCGACATGCAGAATCTTTTTAATTGTGGCATAGGGTCTTTGTTGTGGCATGAAGGATCTTTTTATTTGTGGCATATGAGATCTTTTAGTTGTGCCATGCAAGATCTTTAGTTCAAGTGTGGGGAATCTTTTTATTTGTGGCATGGAAGATCTTCACTGTGGCATGCATGATCTTTTAGTTCCAGCCTGCCAGATCTTTATAGATTTGACATGCAGGATCTTCAGATGTGGCATGCGGGATCTTTCGTTGCAGCATCAGGATCCTTTAGTCATGGTATGTGGGATCTTTGTAGTGCGTGTGGATCTTTAGTTGGGGCATATGGGATATTTTTTAGGTGCTGCATGCAGGATCTTTAGTTGCAGCATATGGGATCTTTCATTGGGGTAAGTAGGAAATTTGTTGCAGTATATGGGATCTTTGTTGTGGCATGCAGGATCTTTTAGTTGCAGCATGTGAGATATTTTTGGTTGTGGGATGTGGGATCTTTTTAACTGGGGCATGCAGGATATTTGTTGCAGCTGAGGGATCTTTTTAATTGTGGCGTGTGAGATCGTTATGGCGTGTAGATCTTTTAGTTGTGGCAGGCAGGATCTTTAGTTGCATTATGGGGAATCATTTTATTTGTGGCCCGCAGGATATTTTAGTTTCAGAATGTGAGATCTTTTTAGTTGTGGCATGCAGGATCTTTATGCAGCATGCAAGAACTTTAGTTGTGGCATGTGGGATCTTTTGGTTGTGGTATTGGGATATGTGAGCAGTATGTGGGATCTTAGTTGCAGCATGTGGGATCTTTGTTGTGGCTTGTGGGATCTTCACTGTGTCATATGAGATCTTTATAATTGTGGTATATGGGATCTTTGTTGCTGCATGTGGAATCGTCAGCTGCAGCATGTGGGATCTTTAGTTGTGGCATGCTGGATATTTTTAATTGTCACAGGCAGAATCTTTATTGTGGCATGGAATCTTTTAAATTGTGGTATGTGGGATCTTTTATGCAGCATGAATTTTTTTTTTTTTTTTTTGCAGCATGTGGGATCTTAGTTGTAGCATGCAGATCTTATAAATTGTCACATGTAGGATCTTTGTTGCAGCATGCAAGATCGTTTTATTTCTGGCATGTGGGATGCTTTAGTTGTGGCATGAGGAATCTCTTAGTTGCAGCATGTGGGATCATTTCAGTTGTGATACATGTGATTTTTATTGTGGTGTGTGGGATATGTGTTGCAGCATAGGTGATCATTTGTTGCAGCAAACAAGATTTTTTTACTTGCAGCATTTCAGATCTGTTTAGTTGTGGCATAGGGGATCTTTGTTGTTTCACATGGGATCTTTTATTTGGGGCTTGTGACATCTTTTTAGTTGTGGTATGTGGGATCTTTTCAGTTGTGACATGCAGGATCCCTGTGGTGGCATGTAGGATCTTTTCTTTCTAGCATTTGGGATCTTTGTTGTGGCATGTGGGATCTTTTAGTTGTGGCATGTGGGATCTTTTAGTTGTGGCATGCAGGATCTTCAGTTGGGGTATGTGGAATCTTTTTATTTGTGGCATGCAGAACTTTCATTGTGGCATGTGGGATCTTTCACGTACAGCATGCAAGGTCTTTTTAGTTGCAACACGCAGGATCTTCAGTTGTGGCACGTGGCATCTTTAGTTGTGGCATGCAGGATCGTTAGTTGTGGCACGTGGGATCTTTATTTGCAGCATGTGGAACCTTTAGTTGTGGCATACTATTTAATTGTGGCATGTGGGATTTAGTTCCCTGACCAGGGATCAAACCTGGGCCCCCTGCGTTGGGAGTGCAGTCTTAGCCAGCGCACCACCAGGGAAGTCATGACACTTACGAATTTTGTGTTAGGTATACATGGGTTCCCCATCCTGAACCCTCCTCCCTCCTCCCTCCCCATACCATACCTGTGGCAGATTCATTTCGATATATGGCAAAACCAATACAATATTGTAAAGTTAAAAAATAAAATAAAATTAAAAAAAAAAAAAAAAGAGTTTTGTGTTAGGTTGAAAAGAGCTGAAATGCAGCAAACCAGCTGCACCTTACCAGTGGCACTCCCCCCAGGCTGTACATATTTGTATTTGGAGTACACCAACACGCAGTCCGTAACACTTTTAATTTGCCTTTTTGAGATGTATGGATACTTCCACTACGTTCTCATGCAGATCCCTTCTAGCACATAAGGCGTCCTCTCTGGGAAGATAAAGTAGAGCATGTCTCCCGTCTTTTGGGCTGCATCTCAGAGCCAGGGCACGCAGCTTGATGAGGAGAATGTGGACTGTATTTCAGCTCCCATTTGCTCTTATCGCTGGGAGTCTCTCGACCAGGCCCTGTGCTGGCCCTTTAGGGTCTTCTGGATCCCACCCAAAGGGATGGCTGTCTGAGTGGCACTAAATGGTCTAGAATGAGAAGTATGACCTTGGGGTCGGTGGGGTCCCTGGCTCCCTGGGCCTGCTAGATTTTCTTAACTGACATACATAGCTTCCATTCTCTAATGGCATGTTTGTGGGGGGTGGGGTCTGAATGGTTGGAATAAAGGGCTGTGTTTATAGCAACTCCTGTAAGCACTTTGCTGGGGCTTGATCATGGTAACCCTAAATGCTAGTGTCTGGGATTTGACCTAACACAGAGCCCCATTTACTTCTCAGCTGTTATTCAAACAATTATTCCCAATAGCACTTTGCTTTCTAAAGCGTTCGACTTGGGATAACTTATTTCTCTCTTTGCAGGTCAGCTTCTGGGCAGTTAGCCTGCAGTGAAGCCAGCAGGGTGAATCATGAGAGTCACACATGTTTCTATAGGAGGGGTGGGATGTTATTTACAGAGAATAATGTGCCCTAGCTGTACAGCTGGTTATAGACAGTTTTGAGCCAATAGAGAAGAAAAGCTTATTTGTGCACAGTGCCTTACATTTCACCATGTGGACATGCAGTCCTGAAAAAAACCCAGGGGGAAGAAACACACTCAAACCCATGCTCACACATTCAGTCACACTTTCCCATTAAATCTATAACACACATAAGAATTGTCATACATTCACTTACTCAGATACATGCTGACACATTCACTCTTGAACATACTTACTCATAGTCTTACATTTTTGCATCAACATGTTGACACATGTGGACGTGCTCACGTTTTTTTACACATGAACACGCTGGTACATTCCCACACAAAGAGACTCTTACACTCAGGTTCACTCACACATGAACATGCTCACATGCATGTGTGCTAAGTCACTTCAGTTGTGTCTGACTCTGTATGACGCTACTGACTGTAGCCTGCCAGGCTCCTCTGTCCATGGGATTCTCCAGGCAAGAATATTGGAGTGGATTGCTGTGCCCTCCTCCAGGGCATCTTCACTATCCAGGGTTCAAACCCGCATCTCTTGCCTCTCCTGCATTGGCAGGCAGGTTCTTCACCACTAGCACCACCTGTAAAGCCTGAATGTGCTCACACACGGACATATTTGCATATTCACTGAAACATGTGCTCCCACTTATGCACACTCAAATCACTCACACGTCACATTCACACATTCATACAAAGAAATATGCTCACACACCCTTATGGCAGAAAGTGAAGAGGAACTAAAAAGCCTCTTGATGAAAGTGAAAGAGGAGAGTGAAAAAATTGGCTTAAAGCTCAACATTCAGAAAACAAAGTTCATGGCATCTGGTCCCATCACTTCATGGGAAATAGATGGGGAAACAGTGGCTGACTATCTTTTTGGGCTGCAAAATTACTGCAGATGGTGACTGCAGCCATGAAATTAAAAGACGCTTACTCCTTGGAAGAAACGTTATGACCAACCTAGATAGCATATTAAAAAGCAGAGACATTACTTTGCCGACAAAGGTCCGTCTAGTCAAGGCTATGGTGTTTCCAGTGGTCATGTATGGATGTGAGAGTTGGACCATAAAGCAAGCTGAGCACCGAAGAATTGGTGCTTTTGAACTGTGGTGTTGGAGAAGACTCTTGAGAGTCCCTTGGACTGCAAGGAGACCCAACCGGTCCATTCTGAAGGAGGTCAGCCCTGGGTGTTCTTTGGAAGGAATGATGCTAAAGCTGAAACTCCAGTACTTTGGCCACTTCATGTGAAGAGTTACTCGTTGGAAAAGACTCTAATGCTGGGAGGGATTGGGGGCAGGAGGAGAAGGGGACGACAGAGGATGAGATGGCTGGATGGCATCACCAACTCGATGGACGTGAGTTTGAGTGAACTCCGAGAGATGGTGATGGACAGGGAGGCCTGGCATGCTGCAATTCATGGGGTTGCAAAGAGTCGGACACGACTGAGCGACTGAACTGAACTGATACATGCATATTAAATGGGTCACCCAAAGAAACATGCTCACACACTGATAGACACAATAGCATACATTTGTACTCACACACACATCCCAGGGATGGGGGAGCCTGGTGGGCTGCCGTCTATGGGGTCACACAGAGTTGGACACGACTGAAGCGACTTAGCAGCAGCAGCAGCAGCAGCATACTCACACATCATTCACACACATCAACATACTGAGACAGACAACTCCTAGGTAGGTTGATAAGAAGTCCGGGGTCCCCGTGGAGGAGAAAAGGGTCTAGTTAAGGCTCTCAAGGAATAGATAGGTGTCTGGAATTCTCAAGGAGGAGAAAAGGACAAACTTTTTTTTTTTCTTTAAGTTTTTTTCTTTTAAGCTGATGATTACACAACAGACAACTTGGCTTAAACTCTGTGCTAAGGATTATTTAACAACAATGTATCCTGTTTGAGGATAGTTGCTCCTTCTTAAAAACCTTCTGAACTGAACTGAACTGAAAAACCTTCTGACTAGTCCTGTTATCTTAAAATGTGTATTATGGGAGTTCCCCTGGCAAGATCTTTCTATTTTTGGTTCTAATCCTGTTATCTTACAATGTAAATTGTGGGAGTGGGTCTAGTAAGATCTTTACAACCTTGGAACATTATTTTGATTTTTTGTAATAACAAATTAAAAAAGTATATAGCTCCCTTGTGGAGACTAGCCAGGGGGACATTCTCCATCCCCCTTCTGATATCTATGTCAGCAGCTTTCTCTGTCCCTTTTTATTCTTTAATAAAACTCGGCTACATAAAAGCTCTTGAGTGACCAAGCCTGGTCCCTAGTTCTGAAGCTAAATCTTCTTTGGACATCACGAATTGCACATCATTCACCGTCCGCTATCAGTACTGATATTCTCTCACACACTCACACAGATAAAATTCATGTTTGTTCACACTTGCACATGAATGTATACCTACAGACTCACAACCACTCTCAAACACGCTCATGAATTCAATCACACATAGGAGCATATCATCACCTTCATTCACGCAAATGAGCACACTCATATTAGTGTGTTTCTATGCACAAACGTGCTCATATATCTGCTCAAATCTAGATACACTCAAATCTAATCCCAGAACACTCATCAGATCAAATCAGATCAGATCAGTCACTCAGTCGTGTCCGACTCTTTGTGACCCCATGAATCGCAGCACGCCAGGCCTCCATGTCCATCACCAACTCCCAGAGTTCACTCAGACTCATGTCCATCGAGTCAGTGATGCCATCCACCCATCTCATCCTCTGTCATCCCCTTCTCCTCCTGCCCCCAATCCCTCCCACCATCAGAGTCTTTTCCAATGAGTCAACTCTTCGCATGAGGTGGCCAAAGTACTGGAGTTTCAGCTTTAGCATCATTTCTTCCAAAGAAATCTCAGGGCTGATCTCCTTCAGAATGGACCGGTTGGATCTCCTTGCAGTCCAAGGGACTCTCAACAGTCTTCTCCAACACCACAGTTCAAAAGCATCAATTCTTTGGCGCTCAGCCTTCTTCACAGTCCAACTCTCACATCCATACATGACCACAGGAAAAACCATAGCCTTGACTAGACGAACCTTTGTTGGCAAAGTAATGTCTCTGCTTTTGAATATGCTATCTAGGTTGGTCATAACTTTCCTTCAATGAGTAAGCGTCTTTTAATTTCATGGCTGCAGTCACCATCTGTAGTGATTTTGGAGCCCAGAAAAATAAAGTCTGACTCTGTCTCCACTGTTTCCCCATCTATTTCCCATGAAGTGGTGGGACCAGATGCCATGATCTTGGTTTTCTGAATGTTGAGTTTAAACCAACTTTTTCACTCTCCACTTTCACTTTCACCAAGAGGCTTTTTAGTTCCTCTTCACTGTCTGCCATAAGGGTGGTGTCATCTGCATATCTGAGGTTATTGATATTTCTCCCAGAAATCTTGATTCCAGCCTGTGTTTCTTCCAGTCCAGCATTTCTCATGATGTACTCTGCATATAAGTTAATTAAACAGGGTGACAATATACAGCCTTGACAAACTCCTTTTCCTATTTGGAACCAGTGTGTTGTTCCATGTCCAGTTCTAACTGTTTTTTCCTGACCTGCATACAAATTTCTCAAGAGGCAGATCAGGTGATCTGGTATTCCCGTCTCTTTCAGAATTATCCACAGTTCATTGTGATCCACACAGTCAAAGGCTTTGGCATAGTCAATAAAGCAGAAATACATGCTTTTCTGGAACTCTCTTGCTGTTTTCATGATCCAGTGGATGTTGGCAATTTGATCTCTGGTTCCTCTGCCTTTTCTAAAACCGGCTTGAACATCAGGAAGTTCACGGTTCACATATTGCTGAAGCCTGGCTTGGAGAATTTTGAGCATTACTTTACTAGCGGTGTGAGATGAGTGCAATTGTGCAGTAGTTTGAGCATTCTTTGGCATTGCCTTTCTTTGGGATTGAAAACTGACCTTTTCCAGTCCTGTGGAGAACACTCATACAGTCAAGCAAACTAAGATGTTGAGATTTTCACCGACATGAATTATACACACAGAAAACTGCTCCTACATTCACTCACATGTACCTATTCATATATTAATCCACATATGGATGCCATCACATAGTCACATATATAAGTATACGCAGATAAACACAGATTTCAATAAAATGACACATACTTACATGTTCATTCACATATACCCAAATTTACACATTCACAAAATGAGCTTATTCATATATTGACATGCTCAAACACACAAAACCTTCACAAATTTTTTTACACAAAGAAAATTTCACATAAATGCACATGCTCATATTCAATAAAACTCAAAAACCTGCTCAAACACTCCATTAACACTTGAAGACATAAACACGTGCAAATAAACATATTGACATATTCACTCACATGATTAATTCATGTACACGGACTTGCCCACATACAATCACAAATTTGCTTCAAATTTACATCATGCTCACATACATGAACTTGCTTACACATTCAGTTCCACTCAGGAAAAATAATTATACATTAACACCTTCACATACACCAACTTGATCATGCATCAGTCTACACACATGAACATGCTCCCATGCATGCATGAGCTCATGCACTCAGATATGAACACGTGAATTCATTCACACACAAACAGACTTTCACTGTTGACATTAACATGCTCAAAACACAAATGTGTTCACACTTTTATTTACATATGTTCATACTCAGATGTTCACTCATACATGGACATACTTAAACGTGAACATTCCCAGACACACAAAGCATGTTTACATGTTATCTCCCTAACAAGTCTACACTCTCACTTAAATTCCCACAAAAATACACATATTCTAATGTACTTGTATACTGACACAGTTGCACACTTACATCCACTCCCTCCGACCTCTCACACACATTCATACATGCACATACTCTCACATTTATTTAACAGACAACATGCTAACACACGAATCACTCATGTATGATCAATTTCACACACATGAACAAGTTCACTTATTCACAAAGCCTGCATGCTCATAAACACACACATGTGTATTAACACAGACACTGCAAAATCACTCATGCTGAGACCTGGACATGATAACACATTCACATTTAGACAGGATCATATTCATATTCATTCACACAATCTCTCACACACAGATATGCATATATTCACTCACAGTTGCACACAGACACACATTATCACTTCCACACCAGTGAACACACATTTAATCACACATAGACATAATCACATTCACTCACAGAAAAGAACACACACATTACCATGCCCTAACACAAGCATGTTTAGATATTCATTAACACACACATGTTGCTATATCCACTTATAGTTGTATATTAATATGCACATATATATGTATCGATATACATATACATGCTCATGCATTTAATGACAGACTTTTTTCACAGTCTCGCAAGCACAAATGTACAAAAACATAAATACAAAGCATACATTCACTCACATTCATGAAAGTACATGATATGCTTACATATTCATTCAAACACAGGCATATGATCACATGTATATACTCAGTCATTTACACCCAAACATGAACATGTTCACATATACACACAGTGAACCTGATCACAAACTCACAAGTACACTCATTAAAACAGTTGTGTACATGCATATGATCAGCATTCACACATACATCCATGCATTGATTCAGAAATAGATGTACACAGTAACAAGTTCACACAGATCATCATGGTTACACCTTCACTCAGAGGTAAGCATGCTACCATCATGCACATGCTTACAAATTCACTCAAAAACGTGAACACACAGAAACACACAAAAGCACATTAATACACTGACATATGAACAGGCTCAATTCACTCCTACACACAGACAAGCTCACATACGTCCACAAATTACACATTCACTCAAATGAACACGCTCAAAGATTTACTCCCATTCATAGATACGCTGACACATGGACAAATTCATTCAAATACAAATATGCTTAAACTAAAATAGTTATGCACTCACTCACACACCTCAATATGCTTCACATACACTGTGTCAGTCATAAATTTACATACATGAACATACTCCTCCTTAAGTTGTTCACAAACATGCACATTCAATCACACATGCAAATGTGGGTACAGTCTCATTCACACACATAGGTGCACACACACACACACACACACACACACACACACACACACACACATTATGCCGCCCCCACATCAGGACCCAGTATTCTCAAAGCAGGCCTCTTTTGGCAGGCTGTTGCCCTCTTACCACATGAACTGTGGTGTGGGCTCCCAAATATTAACAACACTGGCTGGCTGTTTTGGATACAGATGCCCACATCTCCCTAATCCTAGTAAGCACTCATATTTTAAAACAAGAGTGCCCAACCTCTAGGATCTAATGCCTGATGATCTGAGATTAAGCTGATGTAATAATAATAGAAATAAAGGGCACAACAAATGTAATATACTTAAAACATCCCCCACCACCCTGGTGCATGGGAAAATTCTCTACCCAAAACCAGTCCCTGGTGCCAAAAATGTTTGTGACTGTTGCTTCAAAGGGATTCCTCAGGAGATGACTGGCTTGGGAGGATAATTAATTAAAAGGATGATTGCCTACTGAGGTTTTAAAATTGACTTAATTTTGCTAAAAGATGCTTCTGCCCTGGTTGTTCTCTCTGAAATTATCTCTTTTCCTGTTATTGGAATCAGCAGATAACCTCACGAAACAATCCTAAGGCTTCTATTCTACTAGTAGGCCCTGGCCAGTGGAAATTACTGAACTTTCCTCTACCCATGTGGGAGGTACTGACTAAAAGTAAAGCACTGAAGATTATGACCTGTCTTAGCCTTGTTAGTGAAAGGATACGGATCCCCACTTTGTGGTTTCCTGCTATGGCCTGTCCTCAAGCCACTACTAATGGGTAGAGGCTATCTATGGACTAGAGAGAATTAAAGGAGGCTGCTCCCTGTATCAGAGCCCCTCTACTAGGTATTGACATTATGAATCTCATACCAGAATGAATGACACTCAAGTAATATTGGTAAATGGTCCGGAGGCCTAGACTGGTCTAACATGTTCTCTTTGTTAAATGTGTCATAAGATAATTGAGCACAATTTGCCTTCCCCTTTGAGGATCAACAGTACACTTTTCCCAGTTGCCTGTAGGGTACATGAATACCTCCGGGATTTCACAAGGAATTTGCTGTCTGGATCTAGACTCCTGCTCTGCACCAGGCACCTCCCACAGAAACTCAGCTCTGGCATTGTACTGATGTCATCCTTGTCCCGGGACCTGGCTATGACTCTGTGTCACACACTGTCACCACTGTGAGTAAACACTTCACTGAGGGGATGGGCAATTGCCCTCCATAAGCTACAGGGAGCCTCCTAGTCTGTTCAATGTCTGGTCTATAATTGAAACTCAGAAGGGTAAACTAGTCTGCATTTGGTAGAAGAAAAGCTTCTCATGCCCCAACCTCCCATGTTGGTAAAGGAGATCCAACATTTGGTAGTAACATTCAATTCCAGTGCCAACCTCCAATATTTGCTGGTCCCTGTGTATGGAGCCACCCTCAGGACATCCACTTATCTGTGGGGACCCGAGCAACAACAGACACTAGATAAACTAAAGAAGTCTATCGTTTCAGCTCTCCCACTAGTGCTCTGAGAACAGGACTTACAGTTAGAAGTTTCAGCCACCCAAAAATTGATTTCTACGATCCACTGGCCCCATGTCCATGGGTTTTTGGCATAAGCAACTTGCAGACTCAAGTCCAAAAGTATTGGCCAATGGAGAGGCAACTTCCAGAGATACACTGAGCCCTCACTGAAACTCAAAGCTCTACTGGAGCAGAGCCAGTTATGCTATGAGTGGAGATTCCTATTATGCCCTGGGTGATAGCAGAAGCTTCTCCCATACAAGCAGAGGTCTGTATTCAAATGGTAATGTATCTACTGGATTGAGCTAAACCTGGACTTACTAGAGTGTTGCAACTCCATGAGAAAATAGCCACATTCCCTGCCACTAAGTTAACTTGCCATAACCTCCCAGCCTTCTTTTTTTAATGTTTAATTAATCACATCTGTATAATGCTGAACATTTGATACGTTAAATTTTATTTTTATTCTATTTTTTTTATTGAACTCTAGATAGCATATTCAAAAGCAGAGACATTACTTTGCCAACAAAGGTTCGTCTAGTCAAGGCTATGGTTTTTCCTGTGGTCATGTATGGATGTGAGAGTTGGACTGTGAAGAAGGCTGAGCGCCAAAGAATTGATGCTTTTGAACTGTGGTGTTGGAGAAGACTGTTGAGAGTCCCTTGGACTGCAAGGAGATCCAACCGGTCCATTCTGAAGGAGATCAGCCCTGAGATTTCTTTGGAAGAAATGATGCTAAAGCTGAAACTCCAGTACTTTGGCCACCTCATGCGAAGAGTTGACTCATTGGAAAAGACTCTGATGGTGGGAGGGATTGGGGGCAGGAGGAGAAGGGGATGACAGAGGATGAGATGGGTGGATGGCATCACTGACTCGATGGACATGAGTCTGAGTGAACTCTGGGAGTTGGTGATGGACAGGGAGGCCTGGCGTGCTGCGATTCATGGGGTCGCAAAGAGTCGGACACGACTGAGTGACTGATCTGATCTGATTTGATCTGATGAGTGTTCTGGGATTAGATTTGAGTGTATCTAGATTTGAGCAGATATATGAGCACGTTTGTGCATAGAAACACACTAATATGAGTGTGCTCATTTGCGTGAATGAAGGTGATGATATGCTCCTATGTGTGATTGAATTCATGAGCGTGTTTGAGAGTGGTTGTGAGTCTGTAGGTATACATTCATGTGCAAGTGTGAACAAACATGAATTTTATCTGTGTGAGTGTGTGAGAGAATATCAGTACTGATAGCGGACGGTGAATGATGTGCAATTCGTGATGTCCAAAGAAGATTTAGCTTCAGAACTAGGGACCAGGCTTGGTCACTCAAGAGCTTTTATGTAGCCGAGTTTTATTAAAGAATAAAAAGGGACAGAGAAAGCTGCTGACATAGATATCAGAAGGGGGATGGAGAATGTCCCCCTGGCTAGTCTCCACAAGGGAGCTATATACTTTTTTAATTTGTTATTACAAAAAATCAAAATAATGTTCCAAGGTTGTAAAGATCTTACTAGACCCACTCCCACAATTTACATTGTAAGATAACAGGATTAGAACCAAAAATAGAAAGATCTTGCCAGGGGAACTCCCATAATACACATTTTAAGATAACAGGACTAGTCAGAAGGTTTTTCAGTTCAGTTCAGTTCAGAAGGTTTTTAAGAAGGAGCAACTATCCTCAAACAGGATACATTGTTGTTAAATAATCCTTAGCACAGAGTTTAAGCCAAGTTGTCTGTTGTGTAATCATCAGCTTAAAAGAAAAAAACTTAAAGAAAAAAAAAAAGTTTGTCCTTTTCTCCTCCTTGAGAATTCCAGACACCTATCTATTCCTTGAGAGCCTTAACTAGACCCTTTTCTCCTCCACGGGGACCCCGGACTTCTTATCAACCTACCTAGGAGTTGTCTGTCTCAGTATGTTGATGTGTGTGAATGATGTGTGAGTATGCTGCTGCTGCTGCTGCTGCTAAGTCGCTTCAGTCGTGTCCAACTCTGTGTGACCCCATAGACGGCAGCCCACCAGGCTCCCCCATCCCTGGGATGTGTGTGTGAGTACAAATGTATGCTATTGTGTCTATCAGTGTGTGAGCATGTTTCTTTGGGTGACCCATTTAATATGCATGTATCAGTTCAGTTCAGTCGCTCAGTCGTGTCCGACTCTTTGCAACCCCATGAATTGCAGCATGCCAGGCCTCCCTGTCCATCACCATCTCTCGGAGTTCACTCAAACTCACGTCCATCGAGTTGGTGATGCCATCCAGCCATCTCATCCTCTGTCGTCCCCTTCTCCTCCTGCCCCCAATCCCTCCCAGCATTAGAGTCTTTTCCAACGAGTAACTCTTCACATGAAGTGGCCAAAGTACTGGAGTTTCAGCTTTAGCATCATTCCTTCCAAAGAACACCCAGGGCTGACCTCCTTCAGAATGGACCGGTTGGGTCTCCTTGCAGTCCAAGGGACTCTCAAGAGTCTTCTCCAACACCACAGTTCAAAAGCACCAATTCTTCGGTGCTCAGCTTGCTTTATGGTCCAACTCTCACATCCATACATGACCACTGGAAACACCATAGCCTTGACTAGACGGACCTTTGTCGGCAAAGTAATGTCTCTGCTTTTTAATATGCTATCTAGGTTGGTCATAACGTTTCTTCCAAGGAGTAAGCGTCTTTTAATTTCATGGCTGCAGTCACCATCTGCAGTAATTTTGCAGCCCAAAAAGATAGTCAGCCACTGTTTCCCCATCTATTTCCCATGAAGTGATGGGACCAGATGCCATGAACTTTGTTTTCTGAATGTTGAGCTTTAAGCCAATTTTTTCACTCTCCTCTTTCACTTTCATCAAGAGGCTTTTTAGTTCCTCTTCACTTTCTGCCATAAGGGTGTGTGAGCATATTTCTTTGTATGAATGTGTGAATGTGACGTGTGAGTGATTTGAGTGTGCATAAGTGGGAGCACATGTTTCAGTGAATATGCAAATATGTCCGTGTGTGAGCACATTCAGGCTTTACAGGTGGTGCTAGTGGTGAAGAACCTGCCTGCCAATGCAGGAGAGGCAAGAGATGCGGGTTTGAACCCTGGATAGTGAAGATGCCCTGGAGGAGGGCACAGCAATCCACTCCAAAATTCTTGCCTGGAGAATCCCATGGACAGAGGAGCCTGGCAGGCTACAGTCAGTAGCGTCATACAGAGTCAGACACAACTGAAGTGACTTAGCACACATGCATGTGAGCATGTTCATGTGTGAGTGAACCTGAGTGTAAGAGTCTCTTTGTGTGGGAATGTACCAGCGTGTTCATGTGTAAAAAAACGTGAGCACGTCCACATGTGTCAACATGTTGATGCAAAAATGTAAGACTATGAGTAAGTATGTTCAAGAGTGAATGTGTCAGCATGTATCTGAGTAAGTGAATGTATGACAATTCTTATGTGTGTTATAGATTTAATGGGAAAGTGTGACTGAATGTGTGAGCATGGGTTTGAGTGTGTTTCTTCCCCCTGGGTTTTTTTCAGGACTGCATGTCCACATGGTGAAATGTAAGGCACTGTGCACAAATAAGCTTTTCTTCTCTATTGGCTCAAAACTGTCTATAACCAGCTGTACAGCTAGGGCACATTATTCTCTGTAAATAACATCCCACCCCTCCTATAGAAACATGTGTGACTCTCATGATTCACCCTGCTGGCTTCACTGCAGGCTAACTGCCCAGAAGCTGACCTGCAAAGAGAGAAATAAGTTATCCCAAGTCGAACGCTTTAGAAAGCAAAGTGCTATTGGGAATAATTGTTTGAATAACAGCTGAGAAGTAAATGGGGCTCTGTGTTAGGTCAAATCCCAGACACTAGCATTTAGGGTTACCATGATCAAGCCCCAGCAAAGTGCTTACAGGAGTTGCTATAAACACAGCCCTTTATTCCAACCATTCAGACCCCACCCCCCACAAACATGCCATTAGAGAATGGAAGCTATGTATGTCAGTTAAGAAAATCTAGCAGGCCCAGGGAGCCAGGGACCCCACCGACCCCAAGGTCATACTTCTCATTCTAGACCATTTAGTGCCACTCAGACAGCCATCCCTTTGGGTGGGATCCAGAAGACCCTAAAGGGCCAGCACAGGGCCTGGTCGAGAGACTCCCAGCGATAAGAGCAAATGGGAGCTGAAATACAGTCCACATTCTCCTCATCAAGCTGCGTGCCCTGGCTCTGAGATGCAGCCCAAAAGACGGGAGACATGCTCTACTTTATCTTCCCAGAGAGGACGCCTTATGTGCTAGAAGGGATCTGCATGAGAACGTAGTGGAAGTATCCATACATCTCAAAAAGGCAAATTAAAAGTGTTACGGACTGCGTGTTGGTGTACTCCAAATACAAATATGTACAGCCTGGGGGGAGTGCCACTGGTAAGGTGCAGCTGGTTTGCTGCATTTCAGCTCTTTTCAACCTAACACAAAACTCTTTTTTTTTTTTTTTTAATTTTATTTTATTTTTTAACTTTACAATATTGTATTGGTTTTGCCATATATCGAAATGAATCTGCCACAGGTATGGTATGGGGAGGGAGGAGGGAGGAGGGTTCAGGATGGGGAACCCATGTATACCTAACACAAAATTCGTAAGTGTCATGACTTCCCTGGTGGTGCGCTGGCTAAGACTGCACTCCCAACGCAGGGGGCCCAGGTTTGATCCCTGGTCAGGGAACTAAATCCCACATGCCACAATTAAATAGTATGCCACAACTAAAGGTTCCACATGCTGCAAATAAAGATCCCACGTGCCACAACTAACGATCCTGCATGCCACAACTAAAGATGCCACGTGCCACAACTGAAGATCCTGCGTGTTGCAACTAAAAAGACCTTGCATGCTGTACGTGAAAGATCCCACATGCCACAATGAAAGTTCTGCATGCCACAAATAAAAAGATTCCACATACCCCAACTGAAGATCCTGCATGCCACAACTAAAAGATCCCACATGCCACAACTAAAAGATCCCACATGCCACAACAAAGATCCCAAATGCTAGAAAGAAAAGATCCTACATGCCACCACAGGGATCCTGCATGTCACAACTGAAAAGATCCCACATACCACAACTAAAAAGATGTCACAAGCCCCAAATAAAAGATCCCATGTGAAACAACAAAGATCCCCTATGCCACAACTAAACAGATCTGAAATGCTGCAAGTAAAAAAATCTTGTTTGCTGCAACAAATGATCACCTATGCTGCAACACATATCCCACACACCACAATAAAAATCACATGTATCACAACTGAAATGATCCCACATGCTGCAACTAAGAGATTCCTCATGCCACAACTAAAGCATCCCACATGCCAGAAATAAAACGATCTTGCATGCTGCAACAAAGATCCTACATGTGACAATTTATAAGATCTGCATGCTACAACTAAGATCCCACATGCTGCAAAAAAAAAAAAAAAAAATTCATGCTGCATAAAAGATCCCACATACCACAATTTAAAAGATTCCATGCCACAATAAAGATTCTGCCTGTGACAATTAAAAATATCCAGCATGCCACAACTAAAGATCCCACATGCTGCAGCTGACGATTCCACATGCAGCAACAAAGATCCCATATACCACAATTATAAAGATCTCATATGACACAGTGAAGATCCCACAAGCCACAACAAAGATCCCACATGCTGCAACTAAGATCCCACATACTGCTCACATATCCCAATACCACAACCAAAAGATCCCACATGCCACAACTAAAGTTCTTGCATGCTGCATAAAGATCCTGCATGCCACAACTAAAAAGATCTCACATTCTGAAACTAAAATATCCTGCGGGCCACAAATAAAATGATTCCCCATAATGCAACTAAAGATCCTGCCTGCCACAACTAAAAGATCTACACGCCACAACGATCTCACACGCCACAATTAAAAAGATCCCTCAGCTGCAACAAATATCCTGCATGCCCCAGTTAAAAAGATCCCACATCCCACAACCAAAAATATCTCACATGCTGCAACTAAAAGATCCTGCATGCCACAACAAAGATCCCATATACTGCAACAAATTTCCTACTTACCCCAATGAAAGATCCCATATGCTGCAACTAAAGATCCTGCATGCAGCACCTAAAAAATATCCCATATGCCCCAACTAAAGATCCACACGCACTACAAAGATCCCACATACCATGACTAAAGGATCCTGATGCTGCAACGAAAGATCCCGCATGCCACATCTGAAGATCCTGCATGTCAAATCTATAAAGATCTGGCAGGCTGGAACTAAAAGATCATGCATGCCACAGTGAAGATCTTCCATGCCACAAATAAAAAGATTCCCCACACTTGAACTAAAGATCTTGCATGGCACAACTAAAAGATCTCATATGCCACAAATAAAAAGATCCTTCATGCCACAACAAAGACCCTATGCCACAATTAAAAAGATTCTGCATGTCGCCAACAAAGATCCCACATACCACAACAAAGTGTCCACATATCACAACTACAAAGATCCCACATGGCACAAGGAAGATCCTGCCTGCCACAATTTGAAAACCCTGAAAACTGCAACAAAGATCTCACATGCTACAACTAAAGATCCTACATGCCACAACAAGGATCCCACACACCACAAATAAAGATACCTCATGCTGCAACACACATCCTGCATGCCACAGCTAAAAAAACTCACATGCTGCAACTAAAAAGATTTCACATGCCCCAACAAAATGATCCCACATGCCCAAAATAAAAAGATATCCCACATGCTGAAACAAAGTTCCTACACAGAACAATTAAAAAGATCACGCATGCCACCACTAAAGATGCCACATGCTACTACAAAGATTCCACATGCCAGAAGAAAAATCACACATGCCACGACCAAAAGATCCTGCATGCTGCAACTAAAAGATCCCATGTTGCAGCAAAGATCCCACATATCACAACAAAAAAGATCCCACATGACGAACCGAAGAGCCTGCCTGCCACAATTAAAACTACCCCACATGCTGCAACAACAGTCCCACATGGTACAGTTAAAGATCCCACATGCCACAAGAAAATCCCATATGCTGCAACAAAGATCCCACATTCAGCAACTAAAATATCTCACATGCTCCAACTAAAAGATGCTGAATGCCACACTAAAAGTTCCCACATGCCACAAGAAAGTTACCACATGCTTCAACTTAAAGATACCACAACTAAATGGTCCCACATCCTACAACTAAGATCCCATATGCTGTAAGAAAGATCCCAATACTACAACTAAAAGATCCAGCAAAGGTCCTACGTGCTGCAAGAAAGATGCCACATGATGCAACAAAGATCACACAACTAAAAATAGCCTCAGTTCAGTTCAGTCGCTCAGTCGTGTCACCTACATGCCACAAATTAAAGATCCTACATGCCACCAGCTAAAAGATCCAACATGCTACAACAAAGATCCAAGATTCCACAACAAAGATCTGATAAGTCACAAATAAAAAAGATTGCACATAGCACAATGATGACCCTGCCTGTCGCAATTAAAAAGACTCCACATGCCACAACAAAGATATCAACTAAAACAACTAAAGATCCATATGCTGCAACATATTCCCACATGCTGCAATGAAGATCCCACATTCTGTAACTAAAAATATCTTGCATGCCCCAACTAAAAGATGCTGCATAATGCAACTAAAGATCTCACGTACCACACTAAAATAACCCACATGCCAAAACTAAGATCCTAATACCAAAACTAAAAGATCTCGCATGCTGCAACAAAGATCCCACATACCAAAACTTTTTAAAAGATACTGTATGCCACATTTAAAGATATCCCATAACACAACTAAAGATCCCACATACTACAACAAAGATGCCATATAATAGAACTATAAAGATCCCACATACCACAACAAAGATCCAACATACCACAACAGAAAGATCTCACATGCCGCGATACAATCCCACAGGCGGCAATGAAGAACAAGCGTGACCTAACTAAAAGGGTCTTACATGCCACAAGTAAAAGATCCAACATGCTAGAACTAATAGAGTCAACGTGTAGCAACAAAGATCCCACATGCCAAACTAAAAGATCCTGCATACCACAACTAAAAGATCTCACATGCCACAAAAAAGATCATTCATGCCAGAACAAAGATGCCACATATGAAGACTAAAAGATCCTGCATGCCACAACTAAAAGAGCCCACGTGCAGCAACTATAAAGATTCCTCATGCCACAACAAAAAGATTCTGAATGCTGCAACTAAAGGTCCTGCATGTCAAAACTAAAGATTTCACATGCTGCAACAGATATTCCATGTGCCACAACAAATATTGCAAACATCACAACTAAAACGATTTCACAGGGCACAATGAAGATCCTTCCTGCCACAATTAAAAAGACCCTGAATGCCACAACAAAGGTCCCCACTACCATAACTACATGTCCACATGCTGCAACAAAAATCCCTCCTGCTACAACTAAAGATCCCACATGTGGCAACGAAATCCTACATGCTAAAAAGATCCTGCATTCTGCATCTAAAAATACCTCGCATGCTCCAACTAAAAGATGCCACGTGCTGCAACAAAATGATCCCACATGCCACAATTATGATCCCACATGCCACAACTAAAATAACCTGCATACTACAACAAAATGACCCGCATGTCACAACAAAGGACCCCGCTACCACAACTAAAGATCCACATACTGCAACAAGATCCTACATGATACAATTAAAGATCCCACATGCCATGCCGCAACAAAATCTCACCTGCTGCAAATAAGATACCACAGTCTGCAACTAAAAATATCTCACATCCTCCACCTAAAAGATGCCATGTACCACAACTAAGAACTCCCACATACTATAACTAAATGACCCCACATATCACAACTAAGATCCCACGTGATACAACCAAATGACCCTGCATACCACAAGAAAGATCTCACAGCTGCAATTATTAGATCTCAATAACCACAACTAAAAGATCCCACATGCCACAACTAAAAGATCCTGCATGCCACAAAATAAAGATACCCCATTCTGCAACTGAAGTTTCTGCATGCCACAACTAAAAGATCCCGCATGTCACAATTCAAAAGTCCCACATACCACAACTATAAATATCTCACATTCTGCAACTAAAAAGACCTTGCATGTCCCAACTGAACTATCCCACATGTCACAATTAAAAAGATCTGTCATGCTGCCAAAAAAAAAAAAAAAAATCCAACATGCTGCAGCAAAGATCCCACATACCACAACAAAGATCCCACATATCACAACTAAAAACACCCCATATGGCACAATGAAGATCCTGCCTGCCACAATTAAAGACTCCAGAGGCCTTGACAAAGATCCCAAATGCTACAACTAAAGATCCCACATGCCTCAACAAAATTCCACATGCTGAAAGAAGATCCTGCATTCTGCAGCTAAAAATATCTCACATGCTCCAACTAAAAGATGCTGTGTGCCACAGCAAAGATCCCACATGCTACAAATAAAGATCCCATATGCTGCAATAAAATCTGAGAAGCTGCAATGAAGATCCTACATTCTGCAATTAAAAATACCTCGCATGCTCCAACTAAAAGATCCCACATGCAGCAACAAAGATCCCACATATTAAAACTAAAAAGATCTCACATGGCACAGCGAAGATCCTGCCTGCCACAATTAAAAAGACCCTGAATGCCGCAACCAAGATCCCACATGCTACAGCTAAAGATCCCACATGCCTCAACAATATTCCACATGCTGCAACAAAGATCCTGCATTCTGGAACTATAAACATCTCACATGCTCCGACTAAAAGATGCCACAAGCCACAACTAGAAGATCCCACGTGCTGTGACAAAGATCCCACATACCAAAACTGAAAGATTCTGTATGCTGTAACTTAAGATCCCCACGCCACAATTAAATTCCTGCTTGCTGTAACTAAAAAGATCCCACGTGCCCCAACTAAAGATCCACATGCCACTACAAAAAAGATCCCACATAGCACCACTAAAAGATCCTACAGGCCACAACTAAAGATCCCACATGCTGCCACCAAATAGCCTACATGCCACAACTAAAATATCCCACATGCTACAAATAAAAAGATCCTGCATGCTGCAACAAGGATTCTGCATAGCACCATTAAAAAGACCCCACATGTTGTACCAAGATCTCACATGTGGCAACTAAAACACCTTGCATCTCTCAACTAAAATGTCCCACATGTCACAAGTAAAAAGCTAACTCGAATGCCACAACAAAGGTCTTACATGCCACAACCAAAAAGATCCAGCAAGCCACAACTAAAAGACCCTGCATGCTGCAACAAAGATCCCACATGCTATAACTAAAGATCCCGCATGTCACAACAAAATCGGACATGTTGCAACAAAGACCTCACATTCTCCAACTAAAAATATCTTGCATGTTCCAACTAAATGATCCCACATGCCTGAACTAAAATATCTCACATGCCGCAGCTATGATCCCATATACTGCAACAAATATCCCAACATCGCAGCTAAAAGATCCCACATGCCACAACAAAGATCCCATGGGCCACAACAAAGATCCCACATACCAAAATGAAAAGATCCCATATGCCACAACTAAAGATCCCCCATGCTGCAACAAAGATCCCATATACCACAACTATAAATATCCCCCACGCTACAATGAAGAGTCTGCCTGCCACCATTAAAAAGATCCTGTGTGCCACAACAAAGATCCCACATACCGCAGGTAAAGATCTCATGTGCTACAACAAAATCCTATATGCTGCAATGCAGATCATGCATGTGGCAACTAGAAGGATCTTGCATTTCCCAACTGATAGATGCCACATGCTGTGACTAAAATATCCCACATACCACAACTAATAGATTCTGCATGGTGCAACTAAGATCCTGCAAACCAAAACTAAAAGATTCTGTATGTAGCAACTAAAGATGCCCCATGCCACAACTAAAGATCTTGCTTACTGCAACTAAAAGATCCCGCATGTCACAACTAAAAGTTCCTACGTGACACAATAAAGATCCCACATATCGCAACAAATATCCCCATAAAACAAGTAGATCTCACAAGCTGCACCTAAACATATTCTTCATTCTGCAACTAAAAGATCCTACATGCAACAACTAACAGATCACACATGCTGTAACTAAAGATTTACATGCAACTACAAAGATCCCACACACTACAACTAAAAGATCCCCCATGCCACAACCAAAGATCCTGCATGCCACCACAAAATCCCACACACCAAAGCTAAAAGATCCCATAGGCTGCAGCTAAACAACCCGCCAACTAAAAATAAATATCCCACATGCCCTGACTTAAGAGATGCTGCATGAAAGCAATGAAGATCTCATGTGCCACAACTAAGACCCAACATAAACTAATAAGTTAAATACGTATTTTTTAATTTATTTATTTTAATTGGAGGCTAATTACTTTACAATATTGTATTGGTTCTGCTCCACATCAACATGAATCCGCCACGGGCGTACACGTGTTCCCCATCCTGAACTCCCACCTCCCACCCCCCTATCCCCATCCTGAACCCCCCTCCCACCTCCCTCCCCATACCTTCCCTTCAGGTCATCCCAGTGCACCAGCCCCAAGGATCCTGTATTGAACCTGGACTGGTGATTCGTTTCTTATATGATATTATACATGTTTCCATTACATTCCCCCAAATCATCCCACCCTTTCCCTCTCCCACAGAGTCCAAAAGACTGTTCTATAAATCTGTGTCTCTTGTGCTGTCTTGCATACAGGGTTATTGTTACCATCTTTCTAAATTCCATATATATGCGTTAGTATACTGTATTGGTGGGCCATGGTGGAGAGATTTGACAGAATGTGGTCCACTGGAGAAGGGAATGGCAAACCACTTCAGTATTCTTGCCTTGAGAACCCCATGAACAGTATGAAAAGGCAAAATGATAGGATACTGAAAGAGAAACTCCCCAGGTCAGTAGGTGCCCAATATGCTACGGGAGATCAGTGGAGAAATAACTCCAGAAAGAATGAAGGGATGGAGCCAAAACAAAAACAATACCCAGCTGTGGATGTGACTGGTGATAGAAGCAAGGTCCAATGCTGTAAAGAGCAATATGGCATAGGGACCTGGAATGTCAGGTCCATGAATCAAGGCAAATTGGAAGTGGTCAAACAAGAGATGGCAAGAGTGAATGTCGACATTCTAGGAATTAGCGAACTGAAATGGACTGGAATGGGTGGATTTAACTGAGATAACCATTGTATCTACTACTGCGGGTAGGAATCCCTCAGAAGAAATGGAGTGGCCATCATGGTCAACAAAAGAGTCCGAAATGCAGTACTTGGATGCAATCTCAAAAACGACAGAATGATCTCTGTTCGTTTCCAAGGCAAACCATTCAATATCACAATAATCCAAGTCTATGCCCCAACCAGTAACGCTGAAGAAGCTGAAGTTGAACAGTTCTATGAAGACCTACAAGACCTTTTAGAACTAACACCCAAAAAAGATGTTCTTTTCATTATAGGGGACTGGAATGCAAAAGTAGGAAGTCAAGAAACACCTGGAGTGACAGGCAAATTTGGCCTTGGAATACAGAATGAAGCAGGGCAAAGACTAATAGAGCTTTGCCAAGAAAATGCACTGGCCATAACAAACACCCTCTTCCAACAACACAAGAGAAGACTCTATACATGGACATCACCAGATGGTCGACACCGAAATCAGATTGATTATATTCTTTGCAGCCAAAGATGGAGAAGCTCTATACAGTCAGCAAAAACAAGACCAGGAGCTGACTGTGGCTCAGACCATGAACTCCTTATTGCCAAATTCAGACTTAAATTGAAGAAAGTAGGGAAAACCACTAGACCATTCAGGTATGACCTAAATCAAATCACCTATGATTATACAGTGGAAGTGAGAAATAGATTTAAGGGCCTAGATCTGATAGATAGAGTGCCTGATGAACAATGGAATGAGGTTCATGACATTGTACAGGAGACAGGGATCAAGACCATTCCCATAGAAAAGAAATGCAAAAAAGCAAAATGGCTGTCTGGGGAGGCCTTACAAATAGCTGTGAAAAGACGAGAGGCGAAAGGCAAAGGAGAAAAGGAAAGATATAAACATCTGAATGCAGAGTTCCAAAGAATAGCAAGAAGAGATAAGACAGCCTTCTTCAGCAATCAATGCAAAGAAATAGAGGAAAACAACAGAATGGGAAAGACTAGGGATCTCTTCAAGAAAATCAGAGACACCAAAGGAACATTTCATGCAAAGATGAGCTCGATAAAGGACAGAAATGGTATGGACCTAACAGAAGCAGAAGATATTAAGAAGAGATGGCAAGAATACACAGAAGAACTGTACAAAAAGATCTTCACAACCCAGATAATCACAATGGTGTGATCACTCACCTAGAGCCAGATATCCTGGAATGTGAAGTCAAGTGGGCCTTAGAAAGCATCAGTACGAACAAAGCTAGTGGAGGTGATGGAATTCCAGTTGAGCTATTCCAAATCCTGAAAGCTGATGGTGTGCAAGTGCTGCAGTCAATATGCCAGCAAATTTGGAAAACTCAGTTGTGGCCACAGGACTGGAAAAGGTCAGTTTTCATTCCAATCCCAAAGAAAGACAATGCCAAAGAATGCTCAAACTACCGCACAATTGCACTCATCTCACATGCTAGTAAAGTAATGCTCAAAATTCAAGCCAGGCTTCAGCAGTATGTGAACCCTGAACTTCCTGATGTTCAAGCTGGTTTTAGAAAAGGCAGAGGAACCAGAGATCAAATTGCCAACATCTGCTGGATCATGGAAAAAGCAAGAGAGTTCCAGAAAAGCATCTATTTCTGCTTTATTGACTATGCCAAAGCCGTTGACTGTGTGGATCACAATAAACTGTGGAAAATTCTTCAAGAGATGGGAATACCAGACCACCTGATCTGCCTCTTGAGAAATTTGTATGCAGGTCAGGAAAAAACAGTTAGAACTGGACATGGAACAACACACTGGTTCCAAATAGGAAAAGGAGTTTGTCAAGGCTGTATATTGTCACCCTGTTTATTTAACTTATATGCAGAGTACATCATGAGAAGCGCTGCACTGGAAGAAACACAGGCTGGAATCAAGATTTCTGGGAGAAATATCAATAACCTCAGATATGCAGATGACACCACCCTTATGGCAGAAAGTGAAGAGGAACTTAAAAGCCTCTTGGTGAAAGTGAAAGTGGAGAGTGAAAAAGTTGGCTTAAAGCTCAACATTCAGAAAACCAAGATCATGGCATCTGGTCCCACCACTTCATGGGAAATAGATGGGGAAACAGTGGAGACAGAGTCAGACTTTATTTTTCTGGGCTCCAAAATCACTACAGATGGTGACTGCAGCCATGAAATTAAAAGACGCTTACTCATTGAAGGAAAGTTATGACCAACCTAGATAGCATATTCAAAAGCAGAGACATTACTTTGCCAACAAAGGTTCGTCTAGTCAAGGCTATGGTTTTTCCTGTGGTCATGTATGGATGTGAGAGTTGGACTGTGAAGAAGGCTGAGCGCCAAAGAATTGATCCTTTTTAACTGTGGTGTTGGAGTAGACTGTTGAGAGTCCCTAGGACTGCAAGGAGATCCAACCTGTCCATTCTGAAGATGAGCCCTGGGATTTCTTTGGAAGGAATGATGCTAAAGCTGAAACTCCAGTACTTTGGCCACCTCATGCGAAGAGTTGACTCATTGGAAAAGACTCTGATGCTGGGAGGGATTGGGGGCAGGAGGAGAAGGGGACGACAGAGGATGAGATGGGTGGATGGCATCACTGACTCGATGGACGTGAGTCTGAGTGAACTCCGGGAGTTGGTGGTGGACAGGGAGGCCTGGCGTGCTGCGATTCTTGGGGTCACAAAGAGTTGGACATGACTGAGCGACTGATCTGATCTGATCTGATACCGTATTGGTGCTTTTCTTTCTGGCTTACTTCACTCTGTATAATAGGCTCCAGTTTCATCCACCTCATTAGAACTGATTCAAATGTATTCTTTTAAAATTACAATTAAAAAGTCGTTAAAAATACCCTCAAATGTCTACAAATGAACTTATCTATGAAACAGAAACGGACTAGCAGACATAGAGAACAAACTTGTGGTTGCCTAGCCTGAGTGGGGGGAGGTTGTAGGGGAGGAATGGATTGGGAGTTTGGGTCTAGCAGATGGAAACTATTATACATAGAATGGGTAAACAACAAGGTCGTACAGTATAGCACAGGGAATTATATTAAATATCCTGTGATAAACCACAATGAAAACTAATGTAAAAAAGAATGTCTATATATGTAAAA
Source organism: Bos indicus (assembly GCF_029378745.1). Taxonomy (NCBI): domain Eukaryota; kingdom Metazoa; phylum Chordata; class Mammalia; order Artiodactyla; family Bovidae; genus Bos; species Bos indicus. The sequence continues at coordinate 54,687,207 of NC_091789.1, forward strand.
CTGAGTCACTCTGCTGTGCACCTGAAGTTAATACAACATTGAAAATCAACTATACTTCAAAAACAAAACAAAACAAAACAAAAACAAAAAAACCCCTCAAGTGCCTAGAAGCAGGTTTCTTCTTTTATGTGGATTAAGACGGACACGATATCCTGTCAGCACCCTGTCAAAAATCTAAACCAGCTTCATTTGCAAGGCTTTTGCTGAAACAGAGAAGTCACTGGTTATCGGTAAATATCACATAGTTTCCCAGAGAACAAACAGCAGAGAATACCCCAGCTGTCACCTTTTGAGGGCCGTGCCTTCTCCGGCACACATACAGACGCATATAGTCCTATGTATGCACATTCTTTCCCCTGCTCCCTTCTCTTCATATGGTGAGTGAGCCAGAAGCACGCACTGAGGCAGCCTCTTCCTCTTCTCCTCTCCAGCTTTTCTCCAGAGGATGGGGCACAAAGACTGGGTCAATGTCACCAGGCAGGATGAGAGGCTGGGATAGAGTGCAGGCATTTGGGCAAGTGGAGAGGAGAGGAAGCAGGCAGAGGGCAGCCGACAGAAAAAAAGAATTACTTCAACCCCCTAAAGAGCCCCATCTTGGAGTCAGCATGGACACAGCTCTCCATGTTGGTGGGGATCCATCCAGGGGCAGCTGACTGCGCCAGGAAAAGTAATCTTCCACCCTCAGTGCCCTCCTGAGCTGAGCTAACAAGCCTACATTCTCCTGCACAAAGTCACATTATCTGAGCTGGGAATGACATTTTGTTGTCACAACCATGTTAACCTTTCTCTTGTATACCTGTTTTTAGAACTGGGAATGTGGCTTGACACACAGAGAGAACCTTCTGGCTTTACCCAAAAAATTCATTTCAGATTCTTAGGCTTTAAGGCTGTCTTCTCAAAGACATTCATTCTGGGAACTGGCATTTCTCTCATTAATCATGTGCTTCCAGCCTGGAGGTGTCTTGGATGAGTATACTCAAGTACCCAGCCTGAGCCCTACAGGTATCTGGCCTTCCCAAAGCTTTCTGATGTGTCAACCAAGATACCTGAGACTTTTGGCAGGTAGGTTTCCTTCCCAAGGGCATGGGAATGGGAACAGGCCCTGAGCATAACTGTGATCCTAACATAGTTTCACATGCTGATCAAGGAACATCAGTTCCTGCAACGTGTGAGTGTGTGTTCACTTTATATCCTATAAAGTCACTACAAGTAATGAATTAGTGGCCACTAAACCATTGCTCCCAGCGGGTATATAGGGTTAGGTTCCTATGCTCCTTGTGAATCAATATATAAATTGTCGTATGGCTGCTTCTGTCTAAAGTTACAATTTAATCCAACTAGAAACCCAGAATTTACTAAAAGAATTTATATTAACAAAATGATAAAAGCTTTTTCCAACAAAAGACTCTAGAATCTGTCCAAGGCTAAAACAATGGACACTCCCAGTAGTGTCTCCAATGAAGCCTCTTCATTGCTGAGGCTTTAGTAACCTTTGTTCATGCCCCCTGGCATCTCTGGACTACCCATGATTGCTATAAGTTGTCCACAGGCTACTGATGCAAGAAACTGCCCTTCTTGGCTTTGTACTACAAACCATTAGAGTGGCAAGTATCAGCCACATAATGAGCAATCGTCAAAATAGAGGTTCTCAGAGTCCCTGAGCCAGTGACACCCTGTACTCAGTTGTCCAGCATTCCTTGGATCAAGGAACCAGCACCCCAAAACCTCAGCATGGTTACTGAGGCCTCCCTGATACAAGACAGTTTCTGGCATATCTTTCTTGCAAGAGGGCAGATGAGATAGTGGTAGAAGAAGCCATCCCTCTTCCAGACCTCTTGGCTACCTGGAATCCATTGTGTGGAAAATATTGAATGTTTGTGCACTACATGTGGTATTGTCACCATCATCCCCTGGAGGGATGGAAAGCAATAATACTGATGGATAGTGACAATACCCATGATAAAGGACAGGACCAATGGGTCAGCACAATTGGCCCATCCTCATTTTAGTACTGGATGCCCTGGCTGGCAAATGGGCCCATCTGTACATTATTATAAACTCTTGGGCCATTGCCTAAAAGTTGTCCCAGTTGAGGTAAAGAACTCTGGGAATCACTGGCCTCACAGGCACACAAAATATATATCAAGATGTTATGGACTGAATCCTATTCTCTCAAAATGTATATGCTGAAGCATTAACCCCTATTTGACTGTGTTGGGTGACATGGATGTCATAGGCATGGAGCTCTAATCCAATAGGGGGGCATCCTTATAAGAAGAGGAACAGATACCACAGAGCTCTCTCTCTCCCCTTACGCTAAACAAAGAAAAGGCCATGTGAGGACACAGTGAGAAGACAGTTGTCTGCCAAGGACAAAGGTCTTACTGGGGTATAAATTCTTTTAGCAAATTCTAGATTTCCAACCAGATTAAACTGTGGGCCTTTGCATCAATTTAAATTCATTCCTCCCTCTGTATTCAAGTTTTCTGATTTGTTTCTCTCTGATCCTTTTTGCTTGTTTGTCACTGGATATACTTTCTGTGTGTGATGGGGTAGGTGTCCTCTCTACTCTGCTCACATTTATGCATTTTTTTTTTCCTTCAGAGAGCTTCAAATCAGTTTCATTAGCACTAGGGGTCTCCTCTATGACAATGGTTGCTTAATAAATTTTAAAGTCTCTGGCTTGAGTTGGGGTTGAATTCATTTCACCACTGTGTCACAAAAGTGCTATGGTCATTTTTCCCTGTATCCAGGATGATCAGGACTTTTACTAAATCAGGGACAAATGTAACAGAGTGGCACAGCAGAAGATTGCTGGGCCCCCAAGCCAGAGGGGTACAGACTGAAACCATCTTCTGCTATGTGCTGCCACTTCAGTTGCATGGATTTTTTTTTTTTTTTTTTTTGTCTTTTCTCTCTGTACAAATCCCGTCAGAATATTTCACATTCCTAGCAGTGCAAATTTACAGCTTTGGATTTTTATCTCGTCTAATCATGAGTGGTCCAGACCTTCTGGGTGGTTACGGGGATAGTTTAGAGACACAGTGACTCACTTCTTGTGCAGCCCAGGAAAGGTGGACACCGCAGGCCCATGTAGGACATATGGGAGATGCATTCTGGAACAGAGTGAAGCAGAAGGGTCTGTGGGAAGAGGGATTTGCAGTATTTGGAGGGTGAGGTAGCTCCTGGTTCCTGAGCAAGGATGTGATTGGTTTCTGTGAATCAACAAGAAACCTGACAAGGAAACACTATACAGCGATATTAAGTGGGAATGCATCTGGTGCATTCAACATGGAGGTTTGTTGCTACAGGACCCCATCTGGTGGAGCAGAGCGGGGAGAGAAATTGAGAGTAGGACATTCAAGGCTCTCTCAAATATACCACATGTCAACTCAGTGCAAAGTATTATTTTTAGCCATCATCTCACAATGGGCCGCTCCCTGCTTACATGCACAAACACACATACACACATACACACATAAACACAGAGGCCAGTACACATGACTGAGGAGAACTCAGTCCCTGGACCATGGGCGGACCCTGGATGGCAGTTCCCCAACCCCCACGACCGGGGCGCTGTTAGCTACCACAGTAACATAGGCACTAGAACAAGGGGGCTCCGTCTAAACTGCACGTCCCCGCCTTCATCACTAATTCCTCTAGGAACTGGCCAGTAGGCAGGGTGCATGGACAAGGGTTAAAAACCCCAGGCCATCTCCCCCAGCCGTCTCCTTCTAAAAGTTTGTCCATTCATCCACCGCACTCCCAGTTCCTGGCAGCCTGGCGACCTCCGCTTACCAATTAAAGAAGTCCAGAATGACATCAGGAACATCAGAGGAGGCTGGGCTGGACGTCAAACTGGAGTTTCCAGGTGGTATTGCAGTTGTTGCCCTTCAAGAGCAGGATCCTGTGGAGCAGTAGGAATACAACGACTCGCAGCACCTCTGGACGCCATAGTTCCTAGTTGGAGAACACTGCAGGCAGCTGTGGACCCGGAGGAAGACAGAGGACAGGGTGAACCGGTAATCTATGAGGTGGAGGGAGTGGAGGGGGTGGGTGGGTGCGGGGGAGTAGAGCTTGTTTTTCCTCTAAGAGCCAGCCTTTAGGGTGAGCCCATCTTACCTTAGGGAAGGTAGGGATGGATGAGTGACGCCTGAGCCTGACAGCGGCAAGATCAGCAGCCCAGCAACTCCACACCATGAAGCACGCCAAGGACGAATCCCTCTGCTTTGGAGTGCATAGCCCCTGAAGCACTTTTGCCTGCCAGGGAGCCTTCAGGAAGCCTGGCATGCACTTGGCTCTGCCCACCCCAATGGCATTGCCAGCTCAGCAAATCCCGCAGATGCCAGGAGCCATTCAAAAAGACACGCGGTTCTGCCTGCTATTACGGCTTGGGCACCACCTAGCCCTCTGCTCATTCTGGCCACTGCGGTCATTCCTAGGTCAGCTCCAGCACCCTGGCAGCTGGAGAACTGGGCTGCGTGTTCGCAGTGGTGGGGCACCCCACTCCGCACCTTCCCTCTGCAAAAATGCAAAATCTGCTTTTCTCTTCAAACAGGATATACCCAAGAGTTTGCTTTTCATTGTGAAAGGAGTAAATGGACTGTCCATGTTGAATTCTGAAAGCTCTAGACAACTTGGAGGGATCAGAAGATAGTTGACTGGGGATCGTTCTGAGATCCCTGGGCTTCCAGGCAACCCAAGTGCCTCTCTTCTGGAAAGGGTAGAAGAGGTTCAGTCAATGTGTTTTATGACAGGGCTCTGGAGGGTCATCTGTACAGAAATTGGGCACCTGGAGTGCCCCCCTCCGGTAGCTAAGGGGTGCAAAGTTGACGTGAGGCTTCTTGGCTGGCATCATAGAAGGGGAAGAAGGCAAAGGTCAGTGTATCAGATCTTCAAGGCAGTTAGCCCCTGGAGAGCAGGCCACTCTAATGCTCCAGCATTCTGGCCCCAACATGTAGACAGAAAAGCCTCACAGTTTTACTGTTTTAGTTTAGTTACTAAGTTGTGTCTGACTCTTGGGACCCCACTGTAGTCTTCTCTGTCCCTACGATTTCCCAGGCAAAATACTGGAGTAGGTTGCCATTTCCTTCTTCAGGGGATCTTTCCAGCCCAGGGATCGAACCCGTGTCTCCTCCATTGGCAGGTGGGTTCTTTACCACTGGGTCACCAAGGAAGCCCCCCTTGTGACTATGGAAATTACCAAAAGCTTGATGGCAAAAATGAATTTCTTTCCAGAGCTTACATCCCAGACTATTTGAGAAAGATTCCAAAAGACAGTAAGGAATATGAGAAAGTCACTCTGTACTTTTTGAGTTTTTGTCTTGGCCATTTATTAGAATGTACATAGATATCTAGACTGTATGGACTTAAACATGAATATGGTATTATGACTTAAACATGAATATCATATTTTGAGGTAGAGGAAATATCATTGACCTAGGAGTTGGCCTATATGTTATCTGACCCTGCTCTGTCACATGACAATGAGTATTTCAGTTTTGCTAAAGTATAAGGTGGATTGGGAGGTAAGACAAGAGGTAAATGAAGTAAGAAGCAAAAGAATAGGAAGCATCTGGCCTAGTGAGGGCCACACATTCAGTGCACAGAAAATACCTACTCAGTGAATAAATGAAGCTAAGAAAGAATGTTTTATTTTATAAACAGCAAACATTTATTTTTCACAGTCCTAGAAGCAGGTTTATCCAAGATCAAGGCACCAGCAGATTTGGTGTCTCCTGAAGTCCACTTCCTGGATCCTAAATGCCAACTTTTCACTATGTCCTCACTTGGCAGAAGGGGCAGAGTATCTCTCTGGACCCTCTTAAATAAGGCGCTAATCACATTTGTGAGGACTCCACCCTTATGACCTAGGCCCCTCCCATACACTCCACCTTCTAATACCATTGAAGTGAAGTGAAGTCACTCAGTCGTGTCTGACTCTTTGCGACCCCATGGACTGTAGCCTCTCAGGCCCTTCCGTCCATGGGATTTTCCAGGCAAGAGTGCTGGAGTGGATTGCCATTTCCTTCTCCAGGGGATCTTCCCAACCCAGGAATCGAACCCAGGTCTCCCGCATTGCAGGCAGACGCTTTACTGTCTGAGCCACCAGGGAAGCCATTACCCTGGGAATTAAGATTTCAACATACAGATTTTGGGGGAATGCAGACATTCTGTTTATGACACTTACACAATTTCCATACTGCCAATAAAGTGCCATGTCTAAATCCAAATAAAATCACATCATTTTCTTACTTTAAAAATTTCAGACTTCTCATTAACTGGCAGAGAACTTTTCTTCATGTTTTCTCTCCATAATCTACTCCACATACTCCACTTTGCATCCACATCTCTTCTTTTATTTTTAAGTTAATTTTTATTGGAGTATAGTTGCTTTACAATGTTATATCAGCTTCTGCTGTATAACAAAGTGAATCAGTTATCCCCTCTATTTTAGAATTCCTTTCCATTTCGGTCACCACAGGGTATTGAGTAGAGTTCCCTGCGCTGTACAGTACTTTCTCAGAAAGAGCATTTTCGATCTGATTGTCCAAACTGAGGAATTTGATTTCTAATTTACATTTAGCAGCAAGCTTTTGGAGGATTTGTGCAGGAAAATAACACCATCAGGAAGAAACTTTCCATTACTTTCTAGAGGAGAAACTGGAAGAAAGAGAGATTGGTGACAAGGAGAGAAGTTAGGAGGGTGGTGAACACCTCTGCTTACAGTAATGGCAGGCTTAGTAATTTGGACTAACCATCCCAATGAGGACAACTAAAAATTACTGGATGAAATGTATAAAGAAAGTATCTTTGTTAAGCACTAAGAAACTATGAGACTAAACTCTTCAAGAAGACAAGAACCCAAATAGGAAAGCCCAGCACTCAGAGCCAGTTTTTCCTGAGGGCATTAGCTGAATCTAGAAGAAAGAATTATGGAACTGATCTGTGGTTTTGGTGGCCTCATGGGAAAAGAAAATGAAAGTCAAATCCCACAGCTCCAATGAGTAGGTCTGATGAGCTCTGCCACCACTTTAAGCTGAAAATAAGTGACTACCCCTTTCAGGTAATAGTGAACCAGAAGTAACAAGCGCTGGAATAAATTGCAGCCTAGATATACATGTCTGTAGTGATCCAAGGAACTTCAAGCCCTGTACCTTATGTAGGCACATAAGGAAAAAAAAAATTATACTGTAAGTGACAGCCAGAATGAAGAGTAGAGTAAAATCACTATGGCCTATATTTCAAAAAATTAAAAAGTATGTTTTAAAATATCTTCAGGGAACAGAAAATCATAAAAAGCAGCAGAGAGTGAATTCTCTTGCTCTCCAGCCATTAGGACTCATGCTTTCACTGTGCTTTGCAGTGGCTTGGTTTTAATCCCTGGTCGAGAAAGGAAGATCCCACAAGCCACAAAGCTCAGCAAAAAATAAATAAACAAATAAACAAAAATTGGCATAACCATTAGATCATGATAAATGTAATCAAGAAAAATAAACCTAAGACAATTATTGAATTGGAAGATAGATTAGAAGAAATCATCCAGAATTCTGCCTGGAGAAATAGATTAATATGAAAAAAAGTAGGATAAGACATACAAAGTATATGTTTAATTCAAATCCCAGAAAGACAGTAGAGAGAAATGGGGAAGAAAATGATGGCCAAGGATTTTTCAGAGCAAGTGAAATGCACAGATTCTAAAAGCTCAGTGAGTTCTAGGCAGGATAAAAAACAAAAATTCACTCCTAGACACATCATAGTGAAAGTGCAGAAAATCAGAGAATGAGGCTGTTAATGATCCAAGCTAGAGATAATCAATCTTGACCTTGGGCAGGAGCAGAATAAATGGAGACAAAGGGATGGGCCTCTAGTCACTGGCCTTTAGAATACCTTTTTCTCAAACTTATCTTCAAAGACTATTTTATAAACATGTTATCCATTTCATTCTTAATTAAGAAAATACATTTGTTAACAAATGTGTTTGTTAGAGCAACCTGACACCTAGGAGCTGTTCAAATTGTCTTTGTTATAGGTGGAAGGTCATCGTCCTGTAAGTATGTCATCTCATGGGCAATGTACAGGGTGAGTATTCTCCACAGGAATTATGATGGTTAATTTTACGTGTCAACTTGACTGGGCTAAGGGAGAATTAATTTCAAACAAGCTTTATTTCCAATGTGAACAATACTATCAATTATCTGTAAAAGGTAACAGTAAAGTCAGATGTCAGTAGTTAATATCATTTTGGGCGGTTGAAACTTTGAAACAAAATTAGTATTTCAGGCTAATGAAAACAAGAATATCCATGAAGAACAAATTCATCTTGTCTTTTGCTGTCTGCTTCTTTCTATGCCTTCCCACTGTAGGATGAAATAAGAGCCAGTTAACAATTGTACCTCAATAACATGCAGTGACTTTCTAAATATGAGTCAATACTATGTACATCTATTTTCTCAACAAGGAGAAAACAAAAATGTTTCCTTCTTGTAACCCAGACCCTTGGTGATCAGGGTGCACATCATTGCTCACGCAAAACTTATCTCCCTCTTGCCCACCACTATAAATGCTTGCTGTTTCCTTGAAAGGCCACACGGTGATTTAAATAAGTCATTCTACCTTAAAAACTGGTGTTCCCTTGCACAAATCATCAATCCCTTATATTTAGAGACCTTCAGTTTCCACATGTGTAAAATGAGGATGAGGCTTTATCAAACATCCACATGCATGAAAACTAAGAAAGAGTGAGAGAGTGAGTGAGAGAGACCAAAAGATGAATGAATAGAGGAAAGAGAAACAAAGATTTAATTATCAACTCAGTGACAACCAATAATATTACTGAGACTAGTTTTCTTTTCCTTTGAATAAAAAACCTAAATTGAACTAATATTTGTGAATTAATCCTGAAATGCACTTCTCTTGAAACCCTTAACATCTTACTACTTTGTAAGGAATCGCTTTCTCAAAGTCATTGTCAGTACAAGAGACTACAATTCTGTGGCCAGGTGATGATGACACAGCTAATGCATGGCCTAGTCACTTTAGCTGCTGCTTCTGGTGACTATTCTCTAAACAAGCACTGGTCTCCATTTCCAGGTCTGATAAATTCCCCAACTACAGTAGACTTAAAGCTACAGGACAAAGGACTTGTGGCTATAAATGAAATACATTTCAGAACATACTGCCTCCTACATTATCTAGAAAACATTATTAACAATAAACTGTTTTTCCAAAATTAAATTTCAACAATTTTCTTATTTACTTTACAGAAGAAAAATTAAAAAATATAAAGCTGTTAGTAACAGGTATGTGTCAGGAATGGTTATGTCGTACGAAAGCCTATACAACAATACCTGTATTATCCAGAGCTGCTCTTTGCTGAGACCACATCCATTTAGAGTCCTTCAGGTTTTTCATTTCCATCCTCTTCCTCTTCATCAGTGTTTTCATACTGATCCTCACCCTCATCATTGGGGCAGAATGATGCAGACATTGGGGTCAAAAGTTGGCAGGGAAAATATCCCAACTTAAAACCAGCAGCAGAGTCTAGGCCTGAGAGAAGAGAAATAGGTTTAATGAAAGAAACAACAAATAATACCTGGATACATTTCTAGCCCCCCATCATGTCTGCTGCTTGACAATGTTCACAAATGTTTTTCCCCTCTTTCCAGTAGATCGGTACACAGATCTCTCTGATTATTTCTGGCCCCTGTGGAGAAGGGATCCGAATCATTTGATACTGATACCATTTTGTATGTGTTTGTCGGAGCTTCAATGGAAAAAAATGTTCGTTTGACTTAAAGACAAATTCTATGGGGACACTCACAGATTCCTCAATCGCTGAAAAGTGTCCCTGTGCTATGTCATCATTTTCTCAGATCCTCCTACCGAGAATATTCACATTTGTTAAAGCCGTTGACCAACAGGGAGGGATGCCACTTGTTTGCCTCTAGGTTGGGAGAAGGCAGCATGCTGTTTCTCGAGACCATGAAGGTCTCCAGAACTGGGCTTCCACTTGTGTAAATTGTGCCCGGAGGTTTTTGAGAGTTCTAACCCACTGCGTGACTGCTAGAGACCTACCTGCCTTTGAGCTCAATGGCCCCACAAGGGCCTGAAGGCTCAGCCACCACTTGCCCGCCTCAGCCCCTCCGGGATCACAGGCCTCAACCTCCCAGTCTCAGAGGCAGCACTCAGGGCTTCTCGCTCAGAACTCAGCCTCCACTGCTGGTTCCTCTGTCTTTTAGGACGCAACCCCCTCCGCAGGATCCCGCAGCTCCCAGGGTGGAGCGCCCTCCACCGGGTACTCACCCTGCAAGACTCTGCCTCCCTCTCCCAGGTCTTCCTGCTCCTGAGGAGGCACCAGACCTTCTCCAGGGTCCGAGGGTGGCTGGGAGCGGCCTCTGGCCAGCAGGCGGTCAGTGTGAGGCCAGAACAGGACATGTCTGCTGTTACGGAAATTGTGTAGAAAGGAGTCGACGTGACTCCAGAACAGGGGCCCAAACGTCTCCACGAAGAACCCAAGGCCTGTAACCATTGCCGCACCCTCCTGCTCATTCTCGTCCTCCTCTTCCTCGCCCTCTACAGACAGGTGCTCCTCCTCCTCCAAGTTCTCCAAGTCGAAGTCAATCTCACCCTCTTCCTCGTCCTCCTGCATCTCTACATCTTCCTCCATCTCCAACTCCTCTAACGGCTCTCTACCACATTCCTCTTCCACTGCAGCCTGTGGCCAACCCTGCTCCCTGGGAAGGGCTCTGGAGACCTCCAAGGAAGCCAGAAGAGCCGTGGCCTCCTCGACTCCTTCCGTCCCCTCCCAAGCAGATGCTTGGACCCCAAGGAGACTGGGGTCGCGGCCCGCCCCGCCACCAGCTCTCTCCAGGCCACCTGGGATCCAGTCGTGCTCCTCTGTGGCAGACACGGCAGGAGAGACGTGCCAAACAGTGATCATCCTCCAGTGATGTCTGTGGGGAAGATGGCGGCCGCCCAGCTGAGTGTTGCGGTGAGGACACGCTGTTGGCAGTGGGACCGCAGGGTGGGGGTGGGGACAGCAGAGACGTCGGCTGCACAGGGAACAGGAGTCTGGGAGTGGCTGGTGTGGGCCCCACAACAGGAATGGTGAGGGGGTGGCCCGCAGATCGGCCCACCAAGACTGAAGCTGAGCTGGCGGCAGTCAAGGCGGGAAAGACCCTGATGGGCTGGTGACGGTAGGTGGAGCTGGAAGGGTCAACCGCGACCACTTCCTCCAGCGCCAGCTCTAAGCTCATTTGCCAGGAGGCCAGGATTGGCATGACTGCCGTCCAATGAGTGATCAAGGCTTTCAGATTGCATGGGAGCCTTCCAGCACCAGGTCATACTTTGAGCCCACAGGAGTCCCTTCCTTTCCATTGCTGCTGCTGCTGCTGCTGCTAAGTCGCTTCAGTCGTGTCCGACTCTGTGCGACCCCATAGACGGCAGCCCACCAGGCTCCCCCATCCCTGGGATCCTCCAGGCAAGAGTACTGGAGTGGGTTGCCATTTCCTCCTCCAATGCATGAAAGTGAAAAGTGAGTGAAGTCGCTCAGTCGTGTCCCACTCCTAGCAACCCCATGGACTGCAGCCTACCAGGCTCCTCCGTCCATGGGATTTTCCAGGCAAGAGTAGTGGAGTGGGGTGCCATTGCCTTCTCTGTCCTTTACATTGTACCATTGCAAAAACGAAATGGCAGTGTCTCTATAGGCGGCACCCTGGGGTATGGGAAGCTGGGTGTGGTCCCCAGTTGACACCTTGTGTCAGCTCAGGTCATCAGAGATACACTTATTTTAAAAACTTCATAAAGGCTTGAGAAAGAACATCAAAGGTAAGAGATGGAGAAATTGGAAAACATAAACTGAATTAAATGGGAGCACTGAATATGAAATAGAAAAAAATGAAACAAACTACGTAAAACTACAAGATCATCATATGGTCCAGTTGATTTTAAGCATGGCTGCTCATTAGCAACATAGCTGTAGCTTTGGAGAATAAAAGCAATACCTTGGCATTTTTCAAAAAATTCTAAGATAATTCTGATATGTGTCAGGTTTTCCTCTTGAATGGTAGCTTTGGTGATATAGAATTCTACTACTTTTGTGTTGACCACTCATGGTACAATGGTATTAAGTGAGTAATAGTTACTCACTAGTACGTATAATATATATTTTAGAAAACTTATTAATGTTTGCCTAAAATATTTATGACATTTTGATTCCACTTGTTTGACTTAGTATGAATAGAATGCTAGATTTCTAATTTTAAAAAAAGATGTGCAACAGCCAACAAAGTTTTACTATATAGCACTGGGAAGTGTAGTCCCTTTGTCAATCTCTTGAAATACCTATAATGGAAAATAAACTGAAAAATAATATATGTGTATATATATAACTGAATCACCTTGCTGTGCCCCTGGAACTTTGTAAGGCAACTATATGTCAATAATATATATATATATATATATATATATATATATATATATGTTTATTTTCTTTATATATATATATAAATATAAAGAAAAAAAGATAAAGTGCATAGATCACATATGAGCAACTGTTTCAACCTCCTGTGAGAGACAGAAGGAGAATTTGGAGGTTTTAATGTTGCTAAAGTTATTTAGAAAAGAACATACAAGTTGACATGGATGCCTCGAGAATGGAGACTGGAGAGTGGAGGGAATAAAAATAGGAGCTGAAAAGGGATTCATCAGGGCTCCCCAATTCACTTCAAGGCTCTGAGAAATGAAGAGAGACTTCTTTTCAGGAATGGGCTAATCACCTGCTCTACACTAAACAGTGACACCCCCTCCCAAATTCATATATTTAAATGTTTCCCCACTCCATTCCCCAGGTGATGGTATTTGGGAGTTATGGCCTTTAGTAGGAGACACAGTGAAGATAATCAACCTTGCCCTATATAGAACTTATGCATTATAGATTTCACCCCTTGTACCGGCCTTGTTTTGTTTTACCTAACTCATACTCAATATTTTCAATGGGGATAGTCCACTGGGTCCCAAGCTGTGAAGCTTATCTCTAAGTGACAAAGACTCAATTTAACTTTATGAGCCATATGTCCGAGTGCCTATGCCCACTAGAGGATATTTTAGGAGAATGGCTGCTATGATCTGGAGCACTGAGACACCGCAATCATAAAATTCTTGAGGCAAATACATCTATTGGCTCTCTTCAGTAGCTCCCTTAACACTATAGGGGCATCTTTTAAAAATGTAGGGATATCTTCAAGTATTCCTCTATTATGTTCCCTGGTATTATGTTCAAAGAGTTTTCCTACAGCATGCATTTCAGCATTTGCTGAAAAGTGAAAGTGAAAGTCACTCAGTCATGTCATGTCCAACTGTTTGCCACCCCATGGACTACACAGTCCATGGAATTCTCTGGGCTAGAGTACTGGAGTGGGTAGCCATTCCCTTCTCCAGTGGATCTTCCAAATCCAGGGATCAGACCCAGGTCTCCCACATTGCAGGAGGATTCTTTACCAGCTGAGCCACAAAGGAAGCCCAGCATTTGTTGAAGTCAATTCCCAATCTATTTGCAGAAGTCTTAAGCCAATAAGCACTTTTTGTGTTTAAAAATATTACTGCACTATTGTGGTGAATGTCACAGGCATTTAGTACGTCCACAATTCTTCTCAGCCATTCTCTCTGTTGTGCCTAAATAAATCATCACTCCTAAAGGAAACCCCATGCCAGTAATCAGTCCTTTTCCATTTCCCCCTCACTGCAACCAGGCTCTGATAACTACTAATCTTCTGTTTACCTCTATGAACTTACATTTTCTAGATAGCTGAGAGAAATAAAATCCTACAATATAAGACCTTTTGTGTCTGGCCTCTCTCATTCCTTTTTGCGGCTGAATGCTATGCCCGTGTACAGAGGGTCACTTTTGTTTATGAATGTGAAACAAGTTGAGGACAAGTTGGTGGATCCTTGGGATGTTTCCCATTTGGGTTCCCATTTCGGTTAGGGCTGTTGTGAACATGGGGATAGAAGTTTTTGTTATCTTTTGTTTGAACAAATACTTGTAATTCTTTGGCTTATATAGCTAATAGTGGAATTGATGAGACAACCATAAGGCTTTTACCTTTTTCAGGAGCTTTCAGACTCCTTTTTACAGCAACTTGCTGTTGTTCAGTTGTTCTGGCGCTCAGTTGTGTCTGACTTTTTGCAATCCCATGGACTGCAGCATGCCAGGCTTCCCTTTCCTTCCCCATCTCTCGGAGTTTGCTCAAACTCATGTCCATAGAGTTGGTCATGCCATCCAACCATGTCATCCTCTGTTGTCCCCTTCTCCTCCTGCCTTCTATCTTTCCCAGCATCAGAGTCTATTCCAATGAGTTGGCTCTTTGCATCAGGTGGCCAAAGTATTGGAGTTTCAGTTTCAGGATCAGTCCTTCCAGTGAACATTCAGGGTTGATTTCCTTTAGCATTGACTGGTTTGATTTCCTTGCAGTCCAGAGGACTCTCAAGAGTGTTCTCCAACACCGCAGTTAGAATGCATGGATTCTTTGGCTCTCAGTCTCCTTTATGGTCCAAAAACTGGAAAAACTTTGACTATATGGACTTTTGTCATCAAAGTAATGCCTCAGCTTTTTAATTCACTGTCTAGGTTTGTCATAGCTTTTCTTCCAAGGAGCAAGCATCTTTTAGTTTCATGGCTGCAGTCACCATCTGCAGTGACTTTTGGGCCCAAGAAAATAAATCTGTCACCGTTTCCATTGGTTCCCCATCTATTTGCCATTAAGTGATGGGACCAAATGCCATGGTCTTAGTTTTTTGAGTGTTGAATTCTAAGCCAACTTTTTCACTCTCCTCTTTCACTTTCATCAAGAGGCTCTTCAGTTCCACTTTGCATTCTGCCGTAAGTGTGGTGTCATCTGCATATCTCAGGTTATTGGTATTTCTCCTAGCAATTTTGATTCCAGCTTGATCTCCATCCAGCCCGGAATTTCACGTGATATACTCTGCACATAAGTTAAAGAAGCAAGGCGACAATTTACAGCCTTGACATACTCCTTTCCCAATTTGGAACCAGTCCACTGTTCCATGTCCGGTTCTAACTGTTGCTTCTTGACCTCCATACACATTTCTCAGGAGGCAGGTAAAGTGGTCTGATATTCCCATCTCTTTAAGAGTTTTCCACAGTTTGTTGTGATCCACACAGTCAAAGACTAGTGTAGTTATTGAAGTAGAATGACACTACTTGTGTTCTTCTTGATGCAAACATATTCGAAGATCAGAGAGCTTCTTTCCAATGAAATGAACTAATATGATAATCTTGCTCATGTAGAACTTCACTTTAAATTTATTAAAAATAAACAAAAATGGTTATTTTGGTCTGAGGATTATGTGTGGATCTTCATTACAAAGTATACTCTCTGTCCCAGCCCACTGATCAGAAAGTGGCCACCCTCCTGCACAGAATTAATAGTAATCATTTAATTCTCACTTCAGCTCTCTAAAATAGGTATTATTCCTCACATTTTCCATCCAGGAGGAGAGATGATGTAGTAGAAGTCAGAGCTTAGACTCTGAAGCGAGACTGGCTGGATTTGAATTTCACCTGTGCCACTCACTAGCTGTGGAATCTTAGGCAACTTACACAGCTTTGCTTTGCCTCAGTTTCCTCATCTCTAGAGTAAGATAATAATAAGACTTCCATGTAGGATACAATGAGTTAATTCATGGAAAGCAACGAAATTATTATTCCCAAATATACAATCAGTGCTCAAAAAATGGAAGATACTCTGGAGTTAAGTGGGCTTTTTCTTCTGGCCAGTTGATAGGACATATGAGAAGGAAAAACATGGATCACTGAAGCCAATTAGAAGACAAAACATAGGTCATGGGAGCCACCTGACCTTATCCATAGTTCCTGAGATGAGTTTTGTAACTCTGACTGAGGGGAGGTTGCGGTGTACAGAAGGGTTGGAAAATGCAGTCCAGGGGGAGTTAGAGCCTAGGATATGTTCCAAATGTGTCTGCCTCAATCAGAAGCTCCTGGAATCCAGGAGATCAGAAAAGGCTCTTTCTGACACAGGCTCCAGGAAGGCTTTAGAGCCCCAAGGAATACACTGAGTTCCCATGTGCGAATCTTCAAGTTGTAGCTTTCAAAGATGCAAAAATTGCAGCTTTCTCTCATCTCCTATGGCTGGCAATCTTCCAGCCATACCATCTCCCACTTCCTTTCCCTCCTCCAGTCCATAACGCTTCTTGCCTGTTCATTCAATGCCAGCCCCTGTTATACTGTACTAGTATACTTTTCAAGGTAGTGTACTCTAAGATTAAAAATGTTTTCATTATTTTCTGTGTTTGTTTGTTTATGTATTAGTCATGTGTAATGGAGAAGGAAATGGCAACCCACTCCAGTGTTCTTGCCTGGAGAACCCCAGGGACGGGGGAGCCTGGTGGGCTTCCGTCTGTGGGGTTGACAGAGTCGGACACGACTGAAGCGACTTAGCGGCAGCAGTGGCAGCATGTGTAAAGTATTATAAATCTATTACAATACAGTACCATATAGCCGGTAGTGTTAATTGTGTATCTAGGTTAATTTTGTTGAACTTAACAAATACATTGGACTTCTGAAAGCACTCTCAGAATGGAACTCATTCATATGCAGGGGCTTAATATATATACAAACTACTACCCTCACTGAATCACAATAATTCATTTTAAACGTGCTGCTATCCCGTTAATTTAGAAGTGGCAATGTACAAAGTAACTGATCGTTCATGATGGCTCTTCTTTGGGAGACCTGAAGTGTAGTTTCTGGCTTACCCAGTAGGGGTGGTAAACCCTTAAGTTACATGGAACCAGCTTATTGCCTTACTTTATAATTTGGAATGACTAGACTTAGTGTTTTATTGTCATCACAGAATTTAAAGGCTTACACATATAACATTATTCAAAGCTCTTAGTCCATATCAAGTTAATGTTTCTGCTTTCCTTTTCAATGAGACTCTCAAATATTTCCTATAGCAGCAGCTTCAGCAGTTATACCTTTCTGTCAGCAGCTTTGTCTAGATATTCATGTGGACATGCTCTTCTTCGCAATGGAGCACAGGACAAAAGAAAAAGAATTTTCTCTGGGGTTCTGATTTACCATAATGAGGGATAAGTGGGCTTAGGGCAATCACTCTCATGGAGAGCAAAAGGGAAATTTAGTTGAACATAATGTGAATTGGCGGGAATAAGCCTCAGTTGCACGCCCCATACTTGGGTTTGGATCTCAGTTTTTGACTACTAAAATGTGTTCACAATGCACACTGGAAGATGTAGCCCCATCTGGCAGCACTGGAAATAAGCAAGGAGTCATAGGGCCCCTTAATACAGAGAAATTCACCATCACTGAGCCGATGAACTCATAGTGATCCAGCATTCCTTCATTCATCATTATAACAGTATTTATTGAGAGAGCACCATGCCAGCCACTGTGCCACGCATAGCCACACATACATCGACCCCTGGGGAAATGACTGTGTAGTAGAAATACAGATGATGAAACAAAGAATTCCCAAACACATGATATGGTTATATACATCAGACGGGCTCCTAGACCAGGCTTGAGGGTTTGCAAAGAAAACTGGATGTCTAGGACAGGAGTGAAAGGAAGCATTAATCCTCAGACTTTTTTATCTTTCCCTCAACCCTGCCATAATGTACAGGCGAGTCCTGTTTTCTGAGTAAAACGTAAATCCAACCACTTCCTAACTACCTTTGCTTTTGTCACCCTGATCCAAGACGCCATCATCTCTCAGGTGGACTACTACAATAGCCTCCAAACTGGCATCTCCACCTTCAGTTTTACATCCTGCGGCAAATGTCATAGATTAGCTCACCTGACTCCATCCCAATCCCAATTACACCAGGTAAGTCTTGATAGAAGTTGGAAACCAAGTCTACCTTTCCTGAAGTCTTGCCTGGATGGCCTGGATTCCATGAATAGAAGCTTCTTCCAAGTAGATAAGAAACACCCATGAGACTTGGAAAAAGTGAGGTGTAGTCCGTGCTGCTTCTGTGGTTTCTGTTTTCTGTTAGTGAGCGTGGGCTCATAAAATTTCATTCTTTTGCATCAGTGACAATAGAGGTCCCAGGGTACAGTTCCTAGCTTTGTGGGTTTCAAAAGGCAAGGCATGAGACATCTACTTTGACTGTATAGATGGAGAAGGAGTCAGTGTGGTCTCGCAGCCAAAATCTGTGATGGTCTCAGCAGAAACAGAGTAGTCCAGTGGCTTCCTCGCTTCCCACCCTCCTGATTATGCCAGTTATGTGGTATTATTCAGGAAAATAGTTCTTTAAATTGTAAATACCTGAGTTAAATAAAAATGACCACCTCCCAAAAGTCTCTCATTCTTTTTCTTCATACCCCCAGTTGTTTTGTATACTCTTATCATCTATTTATGCATGCCAGTTTTTAATTTTGTAAATTCTCCTGGCAAGAATCCTGGAGTGAGGTTCCTATTCCCTTCTCCAGTGGTTCTCCCTGACCCAGGGATCAAACCCAGATCTCCTGCATTGCAGGCAGATTCTTTACCATCTGAGCCACCAAGGAAGCCCCAAGAATGCTGGAGTGGTTAGCCATTCCCTTCTCCAGAGGACAGACTGACACAGAGATTGAACCCAGGTCTCCTGCACTGCAAGCAGATTCTTTACCATCTAAGCCACCAGGGCGGCCCTTAACAATGGCCTCATATAGTATATATTGTTGGGACTTCCCTGGTTGTTGATGGTTAAGAACCTGCCTGGCAATGCAGGAAAAGCAGGTTTGGTCACTGGTCAGGGAACTAAGGGGCTTTCCCAACAGCTAGTGAGTGGGTAAAAAGAATCCTCCTTCAGCGCAGGAGACACAGGAGATGCAGCTTCGAGTCCTGGGTCAGGAAGATCTCCTGGAGGAGGGCATGGCAACCCACTCCAGTATTATTGCCTGGAGAATCCCAATATTTGGGGATTTAGGAGCCTGGAGGACTACAGTCCAATGGGTCTCAAAGAGTCAGACACAACTTAATGACTAATCATACATGCGCACAGGGAATTAAGATCCCACATGCTGCTGAGCAGCTAAGCCCACGTCTCACAACTAGAGAGCTGCAACTACTGAGCCCACGTGCCACAACGTGCACTGAAACAAAGATCCCACGTGCCACAACGAAGACCCAACGCAGTCAAATAAATATTAAAAACAAAACAAAAAACTTACGACTTAAAAAAAAAAAAAGATAATGACAGTAATTATGCTCTAAGTAGGCAAGAATGTGGAGCAAGTAGAATTCTCATTTCCTGCTATTGGGAATATAAACCGGTACAACCATTTTGAAAGATTTTTGAGATTACCTAGTAAAGTTGAGGGTCTTCCTTGCTGGCTCAGCAATAAAGAATCCACCTGCCAATGCAGGACATGCAAGTTGATCCCTGGGCCAGGAAGATCCCCTGGAGAAGGAAATGGCAACCCACTCCAGTATTCTTGCCTGGGAAATCCCATGATCAGGGGAGCCTTGCAGGCTACACTATATGGGGGTCACAAAAGAGTCGGACATGACTTAACGACTAATCAACAACAGGTACAGTTGAACTGTTCCTGAGCCCAAGCTTGCTCTGCTCCCTGCACGATGGGCTAACGAATCAGAGATAAGGTGTTGAGGCAAGGAATACCATTTTATCTGGAAAGCCATCTGACCTATCAGATGGCCGACTAATGTCTCAAAATAACCATCTTATCAGGGTCTGGATACAAGATTCCTTTATAGATCAGGTGGGAGGAGGTGAGGAAACAAAGTGAAAAGCCCATAAATGTTGTAAATATCTCTTAGAATGGCAGGCCTCGGGAAGGAGATGTTTAACTTCTTCCTTTCAGTCATCCGCATGTGGATAGGGTCTTGAACAAAAGCAGTTTAGTTTAACAGTTAGGCAGAGGGGCAGGATTCTCTGAGGCAGCCATTGTGTATGACTATAACAAAAGCAATGAAAAACAAGTCAAAGTAACAGTTCCAACATGGGGTCAGAACTGGCTTTTCCCTGCAACAGAACGTGGGCACACACTATGATCCAGGACTTTCATGTCTATGAATGTACTGGAGATCAGGGCTTCTCAACTGTTGACATTTTGGAAGAGACAATGCTGCGTTGTGGACTGTCCTGTCCATTGTAGGGTGCTTAGCAGTGTCTCTGGCCTCTACCCACTAGATGCCAGGAGCACATCCTCGCTTATGACAACCAAAGATGTTTCCAGACATTATCAAATGTTCCTTGGTTGGGGGCAATTGTGTATAAAATTGCCCTCAACTGAGAATCTAGAGAAACTCTCGTGGATGGGCATCAGGGGATATGAATGAGAAAGTTCACTGCACAATGATTTGCAAAAAGATAAAAATGAAAACAACCCATATGTCCACAAACAGGAAATAGACACATTGTGGGATTTTCATATGATGGATAACTGTACAGCAATGAAAACTGACTTATAAGTTGTACACATCAATATACATAAATCTCACAAACACAGGGTGATGGGGGAGGGGAGAAACACAAGTAATACATCTAGTATATTTGCATACACTCCAAAATGGACAAGAAATAATGTAATTTGAAGGAACATTTCCATGCAGTGAATGTATAAATAAGTGAATTATTAATAAAGTTCAGGATAGTTGTTACCTCTGGGAAGGAATGAGAAAGTGAATCATGGAGGGCACAGGAAAGATTCAAAAGCATTGGCTATGTTCTAATTTTCAAGCTGTGTGATGGGTAAACAGGTTTTTATATTATTATGATACACCTTACATATATGCTGTATTATCTTCTGTATATACGAAATAGTTCATAATTTATAAGGAACTGATGGGGACTAAAATATGGTGGGAAATGGAAATAAAGGCACTGGAGTAAATAACAAATTGAATGAGAGGGAGAGAAAAAGAGCTAAGTTTTAGGTGCCTCTTAGAATAGTTTTAAACTGATTTTCTTCATGGATTTGGTGATGAGATCAATTCCTCATCTAAGCACACATAAACCATTGCTTAGACTTCTATGAAATGTAAATTTCATGCCTCAAAAGCTATGCTATAATACTATGTGATTCATATCACAGAGGACTTAAGAATACCACATTTCACAAAACATCATTTTCCAAGAGTCCTGCCATGTTAGAGTTTTGAATGTGTACTCCTTTGTATTCCTTGGAGTTACAAGCATCTGAAAATAGGGGGCTTAGAGGACAGTGATTCTTCATCACTAACTGTAGTATCATTAAAATATCCCTAAGTGGTAACAGAAAATCGATTCCATCTCTGGCACCCACCATCCCCCTTTCTTTTTCTCCCAATGGTAATCTCCCAGGCAGTGGAATAAAGTAGAGTTTTGGATCACATCCTTTGAGAACATGGAGCCATAACCAAGGAAAATATCAAAACAGCCTAACCTTTCCTGGCTGAGACAGATAGGTACAAGACAGG
This sequence comes from Bos indicus, assembly GCF_029378745.1. NCBI lineage: Eukaryota > Metazoa > Chordata > Mammalia > Artiodactyla > Bovidae > Bos > Bos indicus. The sequence continues at coordinate 54,708,674 of NC_091789.1, forward strand.
TCTTATCCTAAAGAAGCCCCAAATTTTCAAGGTTGAAGGACTCAGTGAGAATATATTCAATACATGTGAAAATAGGGAAACCCACAAACACCCAGAGTAACAGGAAAGGGTTTGTCCCTGACCTGATTTAGGGACCATCTCTCAGAGACCCAGAGAAGCCCGATATGTTAGCACTTCAGCAACCTTCAGTGAAGCAAGGCTGAGGTTCCTCCCTCACCATGAGAGGCGTCACGTACATCTATGTGGATAATGTGGCCCACTTGTCCTGTTGCCTGTATACAAAGCCACCACCTCTTAGATTCCTCTCAGTCCTGAGAGTACAGCACTGACTGTGCCACTCAACCCTTATAAGCACTGACTCAGTGAAGAGGAACACACAGGCCTCTTGGGGCTGGGGACATGGGGCCACTTGGGGAGTAAATTCAGGGCCCTAGGTACCTGGACCATAATGAGAGGCAGGGACACGGACTCAAGAGTATGCACCAAAAAAGGCTTATCTCAAAAAGAGGTGTTTTTTGTTTATAGTGAACCTCCAAAAATTCTGAAGCCCACATAAGGGCCTTTCATATTAACTACGGCTATACATGGGTGGCTCAGTGTTAAGCAATTGCCTGCAATGCAGGAGATCCATGAGATGCAGGTTCAATCCCTGGCTCGGGAAGATCCCCTTCAAGAGGAAATGACAACTCATTCCAGTATTCTGAATGGGCCAGTGAGACACTCCTATGGACAGAGGAGCCTGGAGGCCTACAGTCCACAGGGCTGCAAAGAGCTGGACACGACTGAATTACATTACATTAACTATATTAACACAGAAATACACACACACACACACACACACACACACACTCCTAGAAAGGCAAGAGCCAAACAACCAATCTGAAGCCTTTCAAGTGACACTACATGGATAAATTTCTACTTGGACTGTTACTTCATTAAACAACAATGAAAAAAGGTCTTGTGCCTTTTTTCTTTGTTCTAGCCGTAAGTAATACTCTGTGATAATACATTTTTAAATGACAAAACCAGAGTCATGGAAAAGGGCTGTGGATACCTTATACTAACTTCACTTTAACAAACCTTATCAAGCACCTATGAAGAAGAAACTACAATGCTTTAGAAGAGACGAATAGAAGCCTATAAGTTCAGAAGCTCACACTTTAGGGAGTCGGGGAGTAACATTAATAAATAATGTTCATATACTCAAGGATATGAGATGAACTAGCACAGAAAATAGGAAAAGGTATTGCTGCTAACTAGCGAGCATTCAAGTGGCCTGAACTAAATACAGAAATAAGGCCTTCTACCCCAAACCCCTGGTACTCTCCTCTGATCCTCTCTACTCTGCTCAAATAGCACTTTACAGTTTTCCTTCAGTAAGTTCCAGATATTAGGCCCATTTTGCCTTTCAATTTTCTTTAGAGGCGATATTTCAGACCTAGACAAAGGTACAGAGATTACTACACCCATGCAAACATCGCTCATCTTAAAAACAAAAGATTACAAATAAAATTTAAACCCATTATACCTCTCCCCAGTTGAATTCTCCCTCTATTGAATAAGATTTAACCACTGTCCTAAATAAGGTTATTGTTTTCATACACACCTTTCTGCATGCTACATATGTATGCATCACTCCTATGTATACCTTTTACTACAAATATATGAACCTATAATCAATATAAGAACTGTTGCATCTTTTTAAACTTCACATATGTATGGTATCATAATGCCTTTACCCTTTCAGAAGGGTACCCTTTACCCTTTATCTATCTGTCGCTTCCACCCCTGAATCTTTGCCCCATGCTATAAGCTGTATTTTGTCCCCCTAAAAAGATATGTTGAAGTTTTACCCCTTGAACCTGTAAATGTGACATTCTTTGGAACTAGGATATTTGCAGGTGTAACAGTTAAGATGAGGTCATACTGGATTAGGGTGGGTCTTTAATTCAGTATGACTGATATCCTTATGAGAAGAGAAAGGACAAAGAAACAGACAGGGGAAAACGCTATGTGACGATGGAGATGCCAACGACTGACAGCAACCACCAGAAACCAGGAGAGAGGCATGAAACAGATTCTCCCTCAGAGCCTCTGGAAGGGACCACCCTTGCTGATACCTTGACCTCAGACTTCTGGCCTCCAGAACTGAGAATGTATTTCTGTTGTTTTAAGCCATCTGGTTTGTGGCAATTTGTTACGGTAACCTTAGGACACTAACACACCCCTCTTTGTGTCTCAAGCCCCTGAGAATTCTAGTGTCTTCCTAAGTCCAGACCTTACCACCCTGTTTAGTTTACCTGCAACAGTACCAAGTCAGTGAGTTAAGGATGGTCCTGCAGTGGGTGTAGTAAACCATTCCCCCACTGCTCTAAAGCAGTGGTTCTGAATCTTCAGTGTGCTTCAGTAGCACCTGGAGGACTACAAAACCCTGATGGCTAGTGGCCTACCCTCAGAATTTCCAACTCAGTAGGTCTGGAGCAGGGTCTGAGAATGTGCATTGCAAACAAGTTCCCAGCTGATGCTGATGCTGCTGTTCCAGGGAAGCTAGATCATCCATCAGTTCCTTTCAATAAAATATAGTAGAAGCTAGGGTACCATCCCACAAATTATTTACAATCTTATATTTTAATTTATTTGGGGCTGCAATAAAAGGATTTAAAACAGCCTTGACAAGTAGCGGAAAGAAATCCCTTTCAGTGACAGTAAGGTGGGCCAAAATAAATACAACAATGATAGATTTGAGTCAGTGGTATTTATGTGGAAAAAAAAAAAAACTACAGCTTATTACTTTCAAACAAGCTTTTATTTCCAATGTGAACAACACTATCAAATTATCTGTAAAAGGTAAGAGTAAAGTCAAATGTCAGTAGTTAGTATCACTTTAGGGCATTGAAACTTTGAAACAAAATTCAGGCTAATGTAAACAAGAATATCCATGAAGAACAAATTCACCTTTTCTTTTGCTGTCTGCTTTTTCTATGCCTTCCCACTGTAGGATGAAGTAAGAGCCAGTTAACAATTGTACCTCAATAACATGCAGTGACTTTCTAAATATGAGTCAACAGTATGTACATCTATTTTCTCAATGTTTTCTTCTTGTAACCCAGACCCTTGGTGATCAGGGTGCACATCATTGCTCACGCAAAACTTGTCTCCCTCTTGCCCACCACTATAAATGCTTGCTGTTTCCTTGAAAGGCCACACTGTGCTTTAAATAAGTCATTCCACCTTAAAAAAAACAGGTGTTCCCTTGCACAAATCATCAATCCCTTATATTTCCAGACCTTCAGTTTCCACATGTGTAAAAAGAGGATTAGGCTTCATGAAACATCCACATGCATGAAAACTAAGAAAGAGTGAGAGAGTGAGTGAGAGAGACTAAAAGATGAATGAATAGAGGAAAGAGAAACAAAGATTTAATTACCAACTCAGTGACAACCATTACTGAGACTAGTTTTCTTTTCTTTTGAATAAAAAATCTAAATTGAACTAGTATTTGTGAATTAATCCTGAAATGCAGTTTTCTTGAAACCCTTAACATCTCACTACTTTGTAAGGAATAGCTTTCTCAAAGTCATTGTCAGTACAAGAGACTACACTTCTGTGGCCAGGTGATGATGACACAGCTAATGCATGGCCTAGTCACTTTAGCTGCTGCTTCTGGTGACTATTTTCTAAACAAGCACTGGTCTCCATTTCCAGGTCTGATAAATTTCCCATCTGTAGTAGACTTAAAGCTACAGGACAAAGGACTTGTGGCTATAAATGAAATACATTTCAGAACATACTGCCTCCTACATTATCTAGAAAACATTATTAACAATAAACTGCTTTTCCAAAATTAAATTTCAACAATTTTCTTATTTACTTTACAGAAGAAAAATTAAAAAATATAAAGCTGTTAGTAACAGATATGTGTCAGTAATGGTTATGTTGTACTAAAGCCTATACAACAATACCTGTATTATCCAGAGCTGCTCTTTGCTGAGACCACATCCATTTAGAGTCCTTCAGGTTTTTCATTTCCATCCTCTTCCTCTTCATCAGTGTTTTCATACTGATCCTCACCCTCATCATTGGGGCAGAATGATGCAGATATTGGGGTCAAAAGTTGGCAGGGAAAACATCCCAACTTAAAACCAGCAGCAGAGTCTAGGCCTGAGAGAAGAGAAATAGGTTTAATGAAAGAAACAACAAATAATACCTGGATACATTTCTAGCCCCCCATCATGTCTGCTGCTTGACAATGTTCACAAACGTTTTTCCCCTCTTTCCAGTAGATCGACACACAGATCTCTCTGATTATTTCTGGCCCCTTTGGAGAAGGGATCCGAATCATTTGATACTGATACCATTTTGTATGTGTGTGTCGGAACTTCAATGGAAAAAAAAAATGTTCGTTTGACTTAAAGACAAATTCTATGGGGACACTCACAGATTCCTCAATCGCTGAAAAGTGTCCCTGTGCTATGTCATCATTTTCTCAGATCCTCCTACCGAGAATATTCACATTTGTTAAAGCCGTTGACCAACAGGGAGGGATGCCACTTGTTTGCCTCTAGGTTGGGAGAAGGCAGCATGCTGTTTCTCGAGACCATGAAGGTCTCCAGAACTGGGCTTCCACTTGTGTAAATTGTGCCCGGAGGTTTTTGAGAGTTCTGACCCACTGCGTGACTGCTAGAGACTTACCTGCCTTTGAGCTCAATGGCCCCACAAGGGCCTGAAGGCTCAGCCACCACTTGCCCGCCTCAGCCCCTCCGGGATCACAGGCCTCAACCTCCCAGTCTCAGAGGCAGCACTCAGGGCTTCCTTGCCCAGAACTCGGCCTCCACTTCTGGTTCCTCTGTCTTTTAGGAAGCAACCCCCTTTGCAGGATCCCGCAGCTCCCAGGGTGGAGCGCCCTCCACCGGGTACTCACCCTGCAAGACTCTGCCTCCCTCTCCCAGGTCTTCCTGCTCCTGAGGAGGCACCAGACCTTCTCCAGGGTCCGAGGGTGGCTGGGAGCAGCCCCTGGCCATCAGGCGGTCAGTGGGAGGCCGGAACAGGACATATTTGTTGTCACGGAAATTGTGTAGAAAGGAGTCGACATGACTCCAGAACAGGGGCTCAAACGTCTCCACACAGAACATAAGGCCTGTAACCTCTGCCGCACCCTCCTGCTCATTCTCGTCCTCCTTTTCCTCCCGCTCTCCAGACAGGTGCTCCTCCTCCTCCAAGTCCTCCATGTCGAAGTCAATCTCACTCTCTTCCTCGTCCTCCTGCATCTCTACATCTTCCTCCATCTCCTCCCCCTCTTAACAGCTCTCTATCACATTCCTCTTCCACTGTGGCCTGTGGCCAACTCTGCTCCCCGGGAAGGGCTCTGGAGACCTCCAAGGAAGCCAGAAGAGCCGTGGCCTCCTCGACTCCTTCCGTCCCCTCCCAAGCAGATGCTTGGACCCCAAGGAGACTGGGGTCGAGGCCCGCCCCGCCACCAGCTCTATCCGGGCCACCTGGGATCCAGTCGTGCTCCTCTGTGGCAGACATGGCAGGAGAGACGTGCCAGACAGTGATCGTCCTGCAGTGCGGTCTGTGGGGAAGATGGCGGCCGCCGGGCTGAGTGTTGCGCTGAGGAGATGCTGTTGGCAGTGGGACCACAGGGTTGGGGTGGGGACAGTAGAGACGTCGGCTGCACAGGGAACAGGAGTCTGCGAGTGGCTGGTGTGGGTCCCACAACAGGAATGGTGAGGGGGTGGCCCGCAGATCGGCCCACCAAGACTGAAGCTGAGCCAGCGGCGGATAAGGCGGGAAAGACCCTGATGGGCTGGTGATGGTAGGTGGAGCTGGAAGGGTCCACTGGGACCACTTCCTCCAGCGCCAGCTCTAAGCTCATTTGCCAGGAGGCAAGGATTGGCATGACTGCCGTCCAATGAGTGATCAAGGCTTTCAGATTGCATGGGAGCCTTCCAGCACCAGGTCATACTTTGAGCCCACAGGAGTCCCTTCCTTTCCATTGCTGCTGCTGCTGCTGCTGCTAAGTCGCTTCAGTCGTGTCCAACTCTGTGGGACCCCATAGACGGCAGCCCACCAGGCTCCCCCATCCCTGGGATCCTCCAGGCAAGAGTACTGGAGTAGGTTGCCATTTCCTCCTCCAATGCATGAGAGTGAAAAGTGAGTCAAGTCACTCAGTCGTGTCCCACTCCTAGCAACCCCATGGACTGCAGCCTACCAGGCTCCTCCATCCATGGGATTTTCCAGGCAAGAGTAGTGGAGTGGGGTGCCATTGCCTTCTCTGTCCTTTACATTGCACCATTGCAAAAACGAAATGGCAATGTCCCTATAGGCAGCACCTTTGGGTATCGGAAGCTGGGCGTGATCCCCAGTTGCCACCTTGTGTCAGCTCAGGTCATCAGAGATACACTTATTTTAAAAACTTCATAAAGGCTTGAGAAAGAACATCAAAGGTAAGAGATGGAGAAATTGGAAAACATAAACTGAGTTAAATGGGAGCACTGAATATGAAATAGAAAAAAATGGAACAAACTATGTAAAACTACAAGATCATCATATGGTCCAGTTGATTTTAAGCATGGCTGCTCATTAGCAACATATCTATAGCTTTGGAGAATAAAAGCAATACCTTGGCATTTTTCAAAAAATTCTAAGATAATTCTGATATGTGTCAGGTTTTTCTCTTGAATGGTAGCTTTGGTGATATAGAATTCTACTACTTTTGTGTTGACCACTCATGGTACAATGGTATTAAGTGAATAATAGTTACTCACTAGTACGTATAATATATATTTTAGAAAACTTATTAATGTTTGCCTAACTAAAATATTTATGACATTTTGATTCTAATTCTTTGACTTAGTATGAATAGAATGCTAGATTTCTAATTTTAAAAAAAGATGTGCAACAACCAACAAAGTTTTACTATATAGCACTGGGAAGTGTAGTCCCTTTGTCAATCTCTTGAAATACCTATAATGGAAAATAAACTGAAAAATAATATATGTGTATATGTATAACTGAATCACCTTGCTGTGCACCTGGAACTTTGTAAGGCAACTATACATCAATAATATGTATATGTATTATTATTATTGTTATATATTTATTTTCTTTATATAAATATAAAGAAAATGATAAAGTGCATAGATCACATATGAGCAACTGTTTCAACCTCCTGTGAGAGACAGAAGGAGAATTTGGAGGTTTTAATGTTGCTAAAGTTACTTAGAAAAGAACATACACGATGACATGGATGCCTCGAGAATGGAGACTGGAGAGTGGAAGGAGTAAAAATAGGAGCTGAAAAGGGATTCATCAGGGCTCCCCAATTCACTTCAAGGCTCCGAGAAATGAAGAGAGACTTCTTTTCGGGACTGGGCTAATCACCTGCTCTACACTAAAAGTTGACACCCCCTCCCAAATGCATATATTTAAATGTTTCCCCACTCCATCCCCCAGGTGACGGTATTTGGGAGTTATGGCCTTTAGTAGGAGACACAGTGAAGATAATCAACCTTGCCCTATATAGAACTTATGCATTATAGATTTCACCCCTTATACCAGCCTTGTTTTGTTTTACCTAACTCATACTCAAATTTTCAATGGGGATAGTCCATTGGGTCCCAAGCTGTGAAGCACATTTCTAAGTGACAAAGACTCAATTTAACTTTATGAGCCATATGTCCAAGTGCCTATGCCCACTAGGGGATACTTTAGGAGAATGGCTGCTATGATCTGGAGCACTGAAACACCGCAATCATAAAATTCTTGAGGCAAATACATCTATTGGCTCTCTTCAGTAGCTCCCTTAACACTATGGGGCATCTTTTAAAAATTTAGGGATATCTTCAAGTATTCCTCTATTTCCTTCCCTGGTATTATGTTCAAAGAGTTTTCCTAAAGCATGCATTTCAGCATTTGCTGAAAAGTGAAAGTGAAAGTCACTCAGTCATGTCATGTCCGACTGTTTGTGACCCCATGGACTACACAGTCCATGGAATTCTCTGGGCTAGAGTTCTGGAGTGGGTAGCCATTCCCTTCTCCAGTGGATCTTCCAAATCCAGGGATCTGACCCAGGTCTCCCACATTGCAGGAGGATTCTTTACCAGCTGAGCCACAAAGGAAGCCCAGCATTTGTTGAAGTCAATTCCCAATCTATTTGCAGAAGTCTTAAGCCAATAAGCACTTTTTGTGTTTAAAAATATTATTGCACTATTGTGGTGAATGTCACAGGCATTTAGTACGTCCACAATGCTTTTCAGCCATTCTCTCTGTTGTGCCTAAATAAATCATCACTCCTAAAGGAATCCCTATGCCAGTAATCAGTCCTGTTCCATTTCCCCCTCACTGCAACCAGGCTCTGATAACTACAAATCTTCTGTTTACCTCTATGAACTTACATTTTCTAGATAGCTGAGAGAAATAAAATCCTACAATATGAGACCTTTTGTGTCTGGCCTCTTTCATTCCTTTTTGCGGCTGAATGCTATGCCCGTGTACAGAGGGTAACTTTTGTTTATGAATGTGAAACAAGTTGAGGATAAGTTGGTGGATCCTTGGGATGTTTCCCATTTGGGTTCCCATTTCGGTTAGGGTTGCTATGAACATGGGGATAGAACTGTTTGTTATCTTTTGTTTGAACAAATACTTGTAATTCTTTGGCTTATATAGCTAATAGTGGAATTGATGAGACAACCATAAGGCTTTTACCTTTTTCAGGAGCTTTCAGATTCTTTTTTACAGCGACTTGCTGTTGTTCAGTTGTTCTGCCCCTCAGTTGTTTCTGACTTTTTGCAATCCCATGGACTGCAGCACCCCAGGCTTCCCTTTCCTTCACCATCTCTCAGAGTTTGCTCAAACTCATGTCCATAGAGTTGGTGATGCCATCCAACCGTGTCGTCCTCTGTTGTCCCCTTCTCCTCCTGCCTTCTATCTTTCCCAGGATCAGAGTCTATTCCAATGAGTTGGCTCTTCACATCAGGTGGCCGAAATATTGGAGCTTCAGTTTCAGGATCAGTCCTTCCAGTGAACATTCAGGGTTGATTTCCTTTAGCAGTGACTGGTTTGATTTCCTTGCAGTCCAGGGGACTCTCAAGAGTGTTCTCCAACACCGCAGTTTGAATGCATCGATTCTTCCGCGCTTAACCTCCTTTATGGTCCATCTCTCACATCCATACATCACTACTGGAAAAACTTTGACTATATGGACTTTTGTCATCAAAGTAATGTCTCGGCTTTTTAATTCACTGTCTAGGTTTGTCATAGCTTTTCTTCCAAGGAGCAAGCATCTTTTAATTTCATGGCTGCAGTCACCATCTGCAGTGATTTTGGGGCCCAAGAAAATAAATCTGTCACTGTTTCCATTGGTTCCCCATCTATTTGCCATTAAGTGATGGGACCAAATGCCATGATCTTAGCTTTTTGAGTGTTGAATTCTAAGCCAACTTTTTCACTCTCCTCTTTCACTTTCATCAAGAGGCTCTTCAGTTCCACTTTGCATTCTGCCATAAGTGTGGTGTAATCTGCATATCTCAGGTTATTGGTATTTCTCTCGGTAGTCTTGATTGCAGCTTGTCCTTCATCCAGTCCAGCATTTCCCATGATGTATTCTGCATATAAGTTAAATAAGCATTGTGACATTATACAGCCTTTATGTACTCCTTTCCCAATTTAGAACCATTCAGTTATTCCATGTCCGATTATAACTGTTGCTTCTTGACCTACATATAGGTTTTTCAGGAGGCAAGTAAGATGGTCTGGTATTTCTGTGTCTTTAAGTTTTTCTATAGTTTCTTGTGATCCACATAAGGAAAGGCTTTAGCATAGTCAAAGAAACATAAGTAGATGTTTTTTTGGAATTCTATGATCCAATTGATGTTGGCAGCTTAATCTCTGATTCCTCTGCCTTTTGTAAATCCAGCTTGTAAATCTGGAAGTTCTTGGTTCACATACTGTTGAAACCTAGCTTGAAGGATTTTGACCATTAGCTTGCTAGCATGTGAAATGAGTGTATTTGTGTGGTAGTTTGAACAGTCTTTGGCATTTCCCAACAGTAATGTACAGGGATCCCAGTGCCTCTATGTCCTCGTAAATACATTTTATTTTTCACTTAAAAGAAATCTACTGACTCATCTTTTTTAATGTATTGTGACATCATGTGGTGGCTTTTCTTTGTATTTCCCTAATGACTAATGATGTTAAGCTTATTTTCACGTCCTTATGGCACATTTGTATATCTTGTTTGCAAAAATTTGTATTCACATTGTATGCTCATTTCTCATTCAGATTCCTTGGCTATTTGTTGAGTTGTAAATGTTTTTCATGTGTTCTGGATACTAGACCTTTATTAGATATATGCATACCACAAGATTCTTTTTTTTTTTTTTTTAATATACCCAACAACCCAGTTTTATTTCTGTCCAGGAGGCTGGGTGCCAAGGATCGGATATAAGCACAGGTACATATAAGCAGCAAGATTACAGTCAACAGACTCTGAAAATTGAAAATGGCAGACATAGTGAGGCCGGTGAAGCCCCAGCCAAGATTCTTATCCTATTTTCTAGGTTGTGCTTTCATTGTCTTGTTAATGTTCTTTGATATAGAAATATTTTTGATTTTTATGAAATTCAGTATATTGTAAAGTAATTAACCTCCAATTAAAATAAATAGATTAAAAAATAAATATATATATGTGTGTAAAAAATAAATAAATAAAAGAAAAAAAGAAATTCAATGTATCTGTTTATTCTTTTGTTACTGATGCTTTTATCATCATATTTACGAATCCATTGCCAAATGAAGGTTATGAAGATTTACCCCTTCTGAGGACTGAATTATGGACCCCCCTTATTTCCACATGTTTAATGTCTAAGCCCCATTATCTCAAAATGTGGTTGTTTTTGGTGACAGGACCTTAAGGTCAGCAGAGGTCATATGGTTAGACCCTAATGAGTCTGACTGGTATCCTAGACAAAAGTATACTTGGTGACAGGAAGACACACCAGAGATGGGTATACACTGGAGGAACGATCATGTAAGGATGCAGGGAGAAGCTCGCCATCTGCAAGCCAGGAGAGCCCTCACAAGAAACCAAACCTGCTCACACCTTGTTCTTGGACTTCTAGTTTCCAAAGGTGTCAGCAAATAAACTTGTGCTGTTTAAGCCATCGGTCTGTGGTATTTTGTGATAGCAAGCCCAGCAATCTAATATACCCTTGTATTTGTTCTAAAAGTTTTATGTTTTTAGCTCTTACAGCTAATTCTTTATCCATTTAACGTCCGTATTTGGCATAATGTAAGAGTCCAACTTTATTCTATTGCATATGTATATCCTGCTGTCCTCATACCATTTTGGGGAAAAGATTCCCACTTCTCACCACTTAATGATCTGGTATCCCAGGGGAAAATCAATTGAGGGTAGATATCTGGGTTTATTTCCAGACTCCCTGTTCTATTCTGTTGATCTGCATGTCTTTCATTATCTCAGTACCACACCGTCTTGATTACTGTTGCCATGGTACATGGGTTGGGTTGAAACTGACACAGGGTAGTGGAATCTTCGAATTTTCTTTTTCAAGATTGTCTTAGCTATTTCTGGTCTCTTGTAATTGCACATGAATTTTAGGACCAGCTTTTTTTTCTGCAAAAAAAGGTCACTGTCATTTTGAAAGGGATTGCTTTTCATCTGTAGACCTCATTATATAAGATTCCCATCTGTATATTAAGACCTCAAATTTTCCATGCTGCCTTAATGCCTTTGAGACTCATATTACTCCACTGGTCCAACTCTGCTTCCTCCTGCTCTCACCTGCAATGTCCCCTTCCTTGTGGGAAGAATACCCCACTCAGCTGATTCTCCCCTGTCAAGCAGACTAGCTGTACCGGACCCATACCCCCAGCCACCAAGTTGTACTTCCCTGCCAGCCGGTGCAGTATTCCAATAGGACAATCATCTCCTCGTGTGGGAACGTGGGTGTGCCCCATCCTCTTGTTACTACAACATTTATTTCCCATGGTCCCTGCAGGTGAACTCTCCTCTTAAGTCCCATTCCCTCGTTGCCCTGCTTGGTGTTTCCTGTTGCCACCTCCCCCACCCCCGGCCAGCTGTTAGTCCATGAGACTCACAAACAGCTGGCTGTCCATCTCTCCAGTGTTGCGTGCTTGGCCATCTCACACTACTTAGGGTAGGGGATCCCTCCTTTATTAGTGCAGTGGATGGGAGATAAACAGAACTTTAGTTGTCACAACAGGATGGCCCAACCATGACCCTGGACAGCTTTAACTCACTTCTCCTTTGCTAATTAGTTTTTTTTTTTTTTTTTTAGTTTAAGGTGAAGGCAACCTGGGTTGAAACTGCCAAAGGTGCCTGGATTGTGCTTTGGCTTGTGCGTATTCTGTCGTCTATCTCAACCTCAGCCATCTCTTTCCACCCTAACTTATTGTTCTAGCACCTGAGTCAGGAACTATGGGTAATTGACTGTATCCTGGCCTGAATTGCACTGGGTAGCTCCTGGTGCTTGGCCCCTCCCAGCATGCACTCTGAGGCTAGGGATCATCAATTAATCCATAGAGTGGAAGCCAAGGGAGTGTTCAGCCAATAGTGACACGGAGTGCTGATGACATAGTTTCTTAACTGCTCCACGGTCTATTCCCTCTTTCTGGGGGGCAGCCTAGAGCCTTTGGAGATAAGAATTCCAGTGTAGTGTGTGTAGGCTGGTCACTGCAGATGGATCATGGAATGCAGTAGCAGGTAGATCATGGGGCAATCATCCAGAAAGGAGCCCACAGGGCAGGCTCAGGTTGGCTTTCTAAAGAGTTCTGGAAAAGCATAGCTCCAGGCCACCCACAATGGAAGAATTGTGAATAATGCTTCCTGGTTGCTTCTCACGTGTGTCCGTGTCAAGCAAGTGTAGCAAACTTTCCTTCTCCTTTGCTGCAGCTTCCCTAACACATGTGATTTTCTGGGCTGTGAGCTCTACAGATGTTAATTAGTTCTAGCGGTTCCTTCCTTAATTTCATTATTGGTCTTCTGTCTGTCTGCCTATCCCTTATTGAAAATAGAGTATTGAAGTCTCCAGGAATTATTGAGAACTATGTACTTCGTTCAGTTCTGTCATTTATTGTTTTATGTATTCTGGGAGTCTGTTAGGACTATATGGATAAATAACTGTTACATCTCCCCTTACTGATCATTTTTTTAACACAGAAATCTGTTTTTGGCAATCTGTTTTAAAAAAACACTCTTTTTAAAAATCTATTTCATTTGATATCAGTATAGCCACTGCATCTATCACTTTAGGATGATTTGCATGGAATACCATTGTCCATCCTTTTGTTTTCAAACTATCTGTCTTTGGATACAAGGCAAGGCTCTTGTAGATAACATATAGTGGATGACATTTGTTGTTAATCCCCTTTACCAACCTGTCTTTTCATTGAAAAGTTTTATACATTGGTATTGTGGTGATTGCTTCCAAGGAAATATTTTTCCTGACATTTTCTTACTTTCCACATGCCATACCTTTTTTGCTCCTTCATTCCTCAATTATTTTCTTTTTTCTGTGATTAATTGAATTTTTCTAGTGTACAAAGTGACTATCACTCTTTTTCTTTACTTACATTTTTTTTTTTTTTTTTTTTTTAGGTTTGGAGCCTTTAATTTTTTTTTCATTTTTTTGTGTTTTTTTGGGGGAGGCAGGGTGGCTATGCTGTGAATTATACTTAGTATCTTAATTTTAGAATAATCAAGTGTGTATTGTAGTGAGATAGTTTTCATAGTATTCTAAACTTTGCTTCTTCCCAGCTGTGCTATATTCCCTTATTTAGTTATTGTGACAAATATCATGTTTGTACATGGTTTGCACTAACAGTTTTATGGTTACTGCTTTATACATCTCTATTTTAAATCAAAATGCAAAGAGGAGAGCAAAAACAGAAGTTACAGGGATTTCCCTGGTGATCCAGTGTTTAGAATCCGCCTTCCAATGCAGGAGATGAGGGTTCAATCCCTGGTCCAGGAACTAAAATGCCACATGTGGTGGAGCAACTAAGCCTGTGGGCCACGCCTCCTGATCTGCATGGTCTGGAGCCCGTGTGTCACAACTAGAGAGAAGCACTTATGATGCAACAAAGATCCTGCTGCAACGAAGACCCACTGAGGCCATTAATAAATAAATGATTTTTTTTTTTTAAAAAGAAGAGTCAGAAAGAAACCCCAAATGCGGTAATTCTGGCGTTTGCAGTAATACTGCGCATAATCTGTGCAGTTCCCTTGACCTTTGTGGTTTATTTCTTCACATTCCTCCAAATAGGTGCCCACTGTTGTGTCACTTCACCCTGAAGGACTACTTTATTATTTTCTGTCCAGCAGGCTTACTAGCTGTGTAATCCCTCAGTTTTTGTTTCTCTTGGAATGAATTTATCTACCTTCCATTTCCCACACATATAGAATTCTTGGTTGAAAGAAGTTTTCATTTGTTCATTGTCTGTTTTTTAATATATCATTCCAATGTCACCTGTCCTCTATGGTTTCTGCAGAGAAATTGGCACAAATCTTACTGAGGTTTACTTGTACTGTGAAGAGTTGTATCTATTGCTTCCAATAATCATACACCATGAATTGTGTGATTCCATTTCTAGTAAAAGTCCAGAAGAGACAAATATATAAAAAAAAGCAACTAGTGCTTTCCTATGGCTCAGAGGGTGGAAAATTGAGTGTGCCAGCTAATGGATAAAGGAATTACTGGAGGAAATGAAATGTTCTGAAATTAGTAGTGTTGATTGCATAATTCTATAAATAGCATAAAAAAACATTGATTTGTACACTTTAAATGGTATACATTATGATAGACTAATTATTTCTCAATAAATTGTTATAAAATGTTATTGATACAGTGTAATCATCCATTTCATAGCAATACATTTGACAATTTAGGTAGATCAAAAAATTCTAAACCTAAGACAAATGCAACCTTAACCCTAGAATTGATAAAAGCTGAAATAAAAAGCTTCTTTTTGTTAAAAATTTGAATAACTCTTCACAAACTTCCAAATATCCCTCTATTGCCATATATTCACACAGGTGAATTCTATCACATGCTCAAGAAAAAAATAGCATCCATTCTTTAGAAATATTTAGAAAATGAAGCTGGCATGGGAGGTGATTACTACCCAAGTTGTTAATGAAGTTTATTGACATCTGAAAAGGGCAGTTTTTAAAACCTCAAAATTACACTCAAATGTCATTCTTGAATATAGTCACAAAAATCAACATGGCGATACATAAAATGATAGTACATTATGACAAAGCAGAGATTATCCCAAGACTACAAGATTGGTTTCATGTTTTTAAGAAATCAGTCAATGGCAGGCTTCAACTCCTGTTCCACATACGAGGAGATTGGACGTTGCCACTCCACCCTAACTGCAAGTTAAAAGTTGAACACACTGAAAGGTCAGCAACTCATCTTAGATTTATAGAGAAGAGAGATCATAGGCCAAACTTCTCCCTGAACATTGGAGAGACAAGTGAATACAGAGAATCTTAACTTAGCAAAGCAAAAATTCAAGGTCAGAAACCTCTGCAGGAACCAGCGGTGTGGACAAGTCTGTGAGTTAAAAACCCCAGGATGACCCAGTTATAGGAGTTCTCCACACTTTTGTTTTATCTCTAGGAACTTAGCCAGATTCTCACAGTACAATAAATATGTCACTGTGAAAACTTCTCATGCTTTCAGCAGGAGAGGGAAAGAGGGGAAACGGAATCATTTTTAAATGTGTCAGGGTACTCTGTTCTTCTTAACAATGTTTGCCCTCATGCTTAGAGCCCAACCTAACTATGTAAAATTGTGTATAAAGCTCTTGGCTCAAGAAAAGACTGCATACACTTGGATCTCAAGCTAAGAACAATATCAAATAATTTTAGAACTGACCAAACAAGTAGACTACTGTCTAGATCCCACTTTCCTCAGCGGGTGGCCCATATTTGGGCCAGATATGAATAGCACTGCAAAGACTTTGAAATTTTAACGAAGACTGCAACAACAAAATTAGGATAAAAATTTGTGGTCTGAACCTAAAACAAAACTAAACAAACAAACAAAAAATAAACACACTCCTTAGTATTAAGTCAGATACCATGTCTAACAATATAATACTAAAATGTCTAGGATAAACTTAAAATTAATTGGTGTATGAAGAACCAGGAAAAAGTTTAAAAGTTACAAGCTAAAGTTCAAACAAGAGAGACAACTTCAGGATGATGCAAGTATTGGAATCACCAGAAAAATATATTAAAGCAGCTATTATAACCATACCACCTGAAGTAATGACTGTTGCTTACAAACTAAACCAAAAATTAAATATGATTCTTTGGGACTTCCCTGGTGGCTCAGTGGTAAAGAATCCACCTGGTAATGCAGGAAACACGGGCTAAATCCCTGATCTGGGAAGATCCCATATGCCTCAGAGCAACTAAGACAATGGGCCACAACTATTTAGCCTGTGCTCTTGAGTCCAGGAACCACAACTACTGAATCCCATGTGCCCTAGAGCCTGTGCTTGGCAACAAGAGAAGCCACTGCAATGAGAAGCCCACGCCACTGCAACTAGAGAGTAGCCCCTCCTACTTGCCCTAACTAGAGAAAGCCCCCCTAGCAACAAAGATCCAACACAGCCAAAAATAAATAGATAAGTAAATAAATACCATTCTCTGATCTCTCAACCTCTGTACACACACATGAACAAACACACAAATGTAGGCACGCATGTATACAAATACACATGTATGCATATAAGTACATGTAAACACATATGTGAATATACACACATATACAAAGAGTTATGCATATATATATATATATCCACAAATATGTATATATAAATATAGATGCAAATGCACAACATACACACAGACATTAGAGATCAGTATCAAAGCAAAAACTTCAGCATGCATTTCAGTGTGGCATTCAAACCATCATCAGTCAAATTCAGCCACAACGTATGTATGTAGCTTTCTGAGTATTCAGAAAGTTCCACCAAACTTAGTAGAGACAAATAAAGAGGACATACACAAATGTCATTTTTTCTATATTATGATCTTTTACTTTTATCTAGTTTGTTTCACTTTTTCTATTTCATATTCAGTGCTCCCATTTCAGTTAGTTTATGCTTTCCAATTTCTCCCTTTCTTCTTTTGTTTGATGGTCTTTCTCAAGCCTTTTTCAAGTGTAGTAGAAAAGCTTTTGCATGCATATATGTAAATAGTATTTATAATATATATATATATATATTTTTTTTTTTTTAGAAAACTCAAGAATTTTTGCCTAACTAAAATTTTTGACATTTTGATTCCACTTGTTTGACTTAGAATGAATAGAATGCTACATTTCTAGTTTTAAAAAAAGATATGCAACAAGCAACAAAACTTTAGGTGGCTCAGATGGTAAAGAATCTGCCTGCAATGTAGGAGACCCAGGTTCGATCCCTGGGTTGGAAAGATTCCCTGGAGAAGGGAATGGCAACCCATTCCAGTATTCTTGCCTGGAGAATCCAATGGACAGAGGAGCCTGGCAGGCTACAGTCTACGGGGTCGCAAAGAGTCGGACAGGACTTAGCGATTAACACTTTCACAGGGAACTATAATCAATAACTTGTAATAACCTATAATAGAAAATAATCTGAAAAATAATATATGTGTATATGTATAACTGAATCACCTTGCTGTGTACCTGAAACGTTGTAAGTCAGCTATAGTTCAATAAAATATATATATATTAAGAAAAAAACCAAATGTATTCTTTTTTTAAAAAATCAGTTTCACTGTGGGTTTTTTCCCCTCAAAATGGTATTGTTCAATGCAAGCCATTCTATAACTTGTCATCATTATACAACTTGATATCATCTCATACTTCTTTCTCCAAAGGGATGTGAATGAATACTTACATTCTTCCCTTCAACCTCATCTTCTTAACATCTGTGTTATCATTCTGTTGTTTAGAAAACATATTTTGTATGAATGAAAAACTTTAAAGTTTATTAAGGCTAATTTTCTGATCTAATATAAGGTCTGTCCTGGAGAATGTTCCATGTTCATTTGAGAAGAATGTGTATTCTGCTGCTGAGTAAAGTCCTTTATAGATGTCTGTTAGATCTAACTAATTAATAGCATTGTTCAAGTCTTCTACTCTCTGGTTGCTCTTCTGCCCAGCTGTTCTATTCATTTGTGAAAGTGGGTTGTTGAAGATTCCAATTATTGTTGAATTATGTACTTTGCCTTTAAATTGTGTCAGTTTTTCTTTCATGGACTTTGGCACTCTCTTGTTGCTGCTGCGTCACTTCAGTCGTGTCCGACTCTGTGCGACCCCATAGATGCCAGCCCACCAGGCCCCGCCATCCCTGGGATTCTCCAGGCAAGAACACTGGAGTGGGTGCCATTTCCTTCTCCAATGCATGAGAGTGAAAAGTGAAAGTGAAGTCGCGAAGTCGTGTCAGACTCTTCACAACCCCATGGACTGCAGCCTACCAGGCTCCTTCCTCCCTCCATGGGATTTTCCAGGCAAGAGTACTGGATTGGGGTGCCATTGCCTTCTCCGACTCTCTTGTTAGGTGCATTTATATTTATAATTGTTTTGTCTTTTCTCTGAATTGGCCCTTTAATCATTATTAATGTTTATCTATTTTTCTATCCTTTAACTTTTAACCTATTTTGAATCTAAGGGGTGTCACTTGTAGACAGCATATCATTGGATTATTGCTTTTTAATTCTATTCTACAAATACCTTAGTTTTCATTGGAAAATTTAGTACATTTATATTAAATATAATTAATGATAAGGCAGGATTTATGTTTACCATTTTGTTCTTTTTGTAAACTATTTTTTATTGGAGTATAGTTGCTTTACAATGTTGCATTAGTTTCTGTTTTTCAGCAAAGTGAATCAGTTATACATATACATGCGTCCCCTCTTTTTTAGGTTTCCTTCCCATTTATGTCACCACAGAGCACTGAGTAGAGTTCCCTTTGCTATACAGTATATGTTACTGTGTTATACATTAGTTATCTATTTTATACATAATAGTGGATATATGTCAGTCCCAATCTCCCAATTCATTCTACCCTCCTTCTGCCTTGGTATCCATAAGTTTGTTCTCTATTTCTGCTTTGCAAATAAGTTCATCAGTATCATTTTTTTTCATTCCACATATAAGTGATTTTGATACAATATGTGTTTTTGTCTAACTTACTTCACTCTGAATGACAGTCTCTAATACTATCCATGTGTCTGCAAATGGCACTATTTAATTCCTTTTTATGGCTGAGTAATATACCATTATATATATGCACCACTTCTTCTTTATCCATTCCTCTGTTGATGGACATTTAGGTTGCTTCCATGTCCTGGCTATTGTAAATAGTGCTGCAATGAACATTGAGGTGCATGTATCTTTTTGAATTATGGTTTTCTCTGGGTAGATGCCCAGGAGTGAGATTTCTGGGTCCTATAGTAGTTCTATTTTAGTTTTTTGAAGAAACTCTATATTGTTCTCCATAGTGGCTGCACCAATTTTTTCCTTATATTTTATGTGTTTTGTTCTTTTATCCATTTATTTTCTTTTTTGGTAAGCAGATATTTTTATTACACAACTTAATTGCCTTATTGTCAATTTTACTACACTTTTAATTAGCTTTTTAAAAAATGTTGTGGAGTATTTTAAAAATAGTTTATTGGAGTATAGTTGATTTACAATGTTAGTTTCAAGTGTATAGCAAAATGAATCTGTTATACATATATCCACTTTTTTGTAGATTCTTTTCCCATATAGGCCATTTAGAGTATTGAATAGAGTTCCCTGTGCTATATAGGAGGTCCTTATTAGTTATCTATTTTAGATACGGTACTGTGTACATGGCATCTGGTCCCATCACTTCATGGGAAATAGATGGGGAAACAGTGGAAACAGTGTCAGACTTTATTTTTCGGGGCTCCAAAATCACTGCAGATGGTGACTGCAGCCATAACATTAAAAGATGCTTACTCCTTGGAAGGAAAGTTATGACCAACCTAGATAGCATATTGAAAAGCAGAGACATTACTTTGCCAACAAAGGTTCGTCTAGTCAAGGCTATGGTTTTTCCTGTGGTCATGTATGGATGTGAGAGTGGGACTGTGAAGAAAGCTGATCACTGAAGAATTGATGCTTTTGAACTGTGGTGTTGAACAAGACTCTTGAGAGTCCCTTGGACTGCAAGGAGATCCAACCAGTCCATTCTGAAGGAGATCAGCCCTGGGATTTCTTTGGAAGGAATGATGCTAAAACTGAAACTCCAGTACTTTGGCCACCTCATGCGAAGAGTTGACTCATTGGAAAAGACTCTGATGCTGGGAGGGATTAGGGGCAGGAGGAGAAGGGGACGACGGAGGATGAGATGGCTGGATGGCATCACCGACTCGATGGACGTGGTTTTGAGTGAACTCCGAGAGATGGTGATGGACAGGGAGGCCTGGTGTGCTGCAATTCATGGGGTTGAAAAGAGTCGGACAGGACTGAGTGACTGAACTGAACTGAACTGTGTACATGTCAATCCAATCTCCCAATTTATCCCTTCCCTCTTATCCTTCTGTTATTTTCTTAATGATTGCCTTAGGTATCATAATTAATATTTTAGCTAAAGCATTCTAAGATGGAGTAATACCAACATAATTTCGATGGCAAACAAAAGCTTTGTAACTATTAGCATTTTCTCTTTTCTTAAGGGTACTATTGTCTTATAAATTATATCTGTACATATTAGAAACTCATCAATGCAGTTTCATGATTACTTTTTCCTATAGGAAATCATATGAGAAAACGAATCATATGAGAATCACTGAATCATATGAGAAAACAAAAATCTCCATATCCTCTGTCTTTAAATTACTTATCCAGTTACATTTCTTGGTGCTTCTTATCTCTTCATGCAAATTCGGGTTATTTTCTAGGATCCTTTCGTTTCATCTTGAAAGATTCCCTTTCATATTTCTTGTGGGACAGGTCTACTAGTGAATCTCTAAGTATTTGTTTATCTCTGAAAGTCCTACTTCTTCTTCAGTTTTGAAGGATAGTTTTTCTAGATATAGATTCCTTAATTCACAATCTTTTTCTTTCAATGCATCATTACACTACCTCTGAGTCTTCCTGGATCTTGCTGAGAAGGAAATATCTCTTATAGGTGATGAGTTGCTTTTTTTCTTATTGCTTTCAAGATCTTCTCTTGGTTTGGGCTTTGAAAGTTTGATTATATCATGTCCAGCTGTGTCTTTCTCAGAGTGTATCCTACTTGGATGCTACTGAATTTCTTGAGTGTATATATTAATATTTTCAACTATTTTAGTGAGTTTAATGATAATTTCTTCATATATTCTTTTTGCCCATTCCTGGATCTCCTTTATTTCTGAGGCTACCATTATGTGTATATTGATATGCTTGATTCTTGTCCCATAGATCTGACTCTGTTCTGTTTTCTTCACTTGTTTTACCTTTTCTGTTCCTCAATTTGTATAATGTTAGTAGACCTACCCTAAATCTGCTATTGACCTCCAATGGGAAGTTTTTCATTTCAATTGTTGTACTTTCAATTTCAGAATTTCTATTTTCTTCTTATTCTTTTTTAAAAAATATATTCTTGTTGATATTGTATATTTGGTGAGATACATTTCTCAAATTTAACTTTTATTATGTAGACATACTTACCTGTACTTATTTGAAAATATTTATAACAGTTGATTTAAAGTCTTTATTTGGTAAGTTCAATGTCTAGGCTTTATCAAGAATGGTTTATATGACTGTTTTTTTTTTCCTGTTTTCATGAGTCATTCTTAGTTTGTTCTTTTCATGTTTATATAGTTTTATATAGTTTATATAGTTCTATTGTTTTGATTGTTATTTTTTCAGGTTAGATATTTAAAATAATACATTGTGGAACTTTTCTGGTGGTCCAGTGGTACACCTGCCAGTAAAAGTGCATGGGTTTGATCCCTGGTCAATGAAGACTACACACCCTTCAGGGCAACTGAAGCCACATGCAACAACTGCTAGAGCCCACCAAGCTGCAGCTACTGAGCCCATGTGACATAGATACTGAAGCCTGAACACCCTAGAGCATGTGTTATGCAACAAAATGAATCCATTGCAATGAAAAGCTCATGAGCTGCAGCTAGAGAGTATCCCACACTTGCCACAGCTAGAGAAAGCCTGTGAGCAGCAATGAAGACTCAGCATAGCCAAAAATAAAAATAGATAATAATAAATTTAAAAAACATTGTGGAAACTCCATCAAAAAATGGGCCAAAGAACTAAACAGATATCTCTCCAAAGAAGACATAGAGATGGCTAACAAACACATGAAAAGATGCTCAACATCACTCATTATCAGAGAAATGCAAATCCAAACCACAATGAGGTACCATCTCATGCCAGTCAGAATGGCTGCCATCAAAAGGTCTACAAACAATAAATGCTGGAGAGGGTGTGGAGAAAAGGGGATACTCTTTTATTTTTGGTGGGAATGCAAACTAGTACAGCCACTATGGAGAAGAGTGTGGAGATTCCTTAAAAAACTGGAAATAGAACTGCCATATGACCCAGCAATCCCACTGCTGGGCATATACACTGAGGAAACCAGAGTTGAAAGAGACACGTGTACCCCAATGTTCATTGCAGCACTGTTTACAATAGCTAGGAATGGAAGCAACCTAGATGCCCATCAGCAGATGAATGGATAAGAACGTTGTGGTTTATATACATAATATGTGTTATACATAATACACAGCTATTAAAAAGAACACATTTAAGTCAGTTTTAATGAAGTGGATGAAACTGGAGCCTATTATACAAAGTGAAGTAAGTGAGAAAGAAAAACACCAGTACAGTATATTAATGCATATATATGGAATTTAGAAAGATGATAATGACAACCCAATGTGCAATATAGCAAAAAAAAAAAATATATATATATATATATATATAAAACAGACTTTTGGACTCTGTGGGAGAAGGCGATAGTGGGATGATTTGAGAGAATAGCACTGAAACATGTATATTACCATATGTGAAATAGATGACCAGTCAATGTTCTATGCCTGAAACAGGGCACTCAAAGCTGGTGCACTGGGATGATCCAGAGGGATGGGATGGGGAAGGAGGTGGGAGGGGGATTTGGGATGGGGGGACACATGTACACCTGTGGCTGATTCATATCATTGTATGGCAAAACCCACCACAATATTGTAAAGTAATTAGCCTTTAATTAAAATAAATAAATAAGTTAGTAAGTAAGTAACCTTATAAACATCTCCTTATGATAAAGGGACACTGTGTGTATTGAGCACCAGTGAGGACTCTCAATAAGAGATGAGACAATTACACACCTACTTTACTCACTTGGAAGTCATAATGGAGATCTTAACTTTGGCAAAGGATGAAATGATCCATGTGTTTTAGTCAAAAATATCCTTTATTAATTTCTTATAGTAATAGGGATTTGGGAATTCTTGCCCATAGCAGAGTATGAAGGTAGGAATCCATAGTAATGAGATGAGAGACATTCATCAAGATGGTGGAGAAAGAAGTTGTGGAGGTCACCTCTCCCCATGAACATACCAAATACATCTACGTGTGGGACAATTCTCACTGAAAACTAATTGGAAACTGGCGGAAACACTCCTGTATAAGCCAGGCTATAACAATGATACACACATCATCAGGTAGAAAAGGAAGAGAAGTGATTGGGTCCGGACATATGCCTCTGGGAAGAGACTCAGAGGAAAAGGATGATTACATGGGCAGACACCTGCCCTGGGGAGTGAGTAATTTGAGCCAGAGACTGGGCGCCTCTGTCCTGGAGTTCTACATGGAGGAGAAAAACCTCTTACTGGTTCGAGGACTGCTGCAACAGATAGAAGGACTGTGGAAGCCTGGACTCTGCTGGTGAAGAGTGCACGTGTACTGACTTGCCCCCAGGCAGGGTGCAAAGTGTTCTGCCCTAGCTGGTGCCAGCTGTCGGGTGACTACCTAGCCACAAGCCCCAGCCTTGCAAATGCTCTGCTCACTCCACATCACAGTTTGGCGCTGGATCTGGGGCAGACATGACTGGGCACAAGACTGGATCATGGAATGCAGAGGCTATGGAGTCCCTGGGTGGAGCCTGAGTTGCACCGTAGGGGCTATTGTTAGCACATACTCAAAGAGTGCCTCAGAAGCAGCCCAAATCTTGGATAGCAGCCGCTTTACCACAACTTGCCCCTGATACATGCTAAGATTTCATTCAGGCACTGCCTGCTCTGACCAGTGGTTCCACCACCAGGTGGGGGCATGAGTTGGGGCAGAGGCTGGGAGTGGTAGTTGGCTATGAAGGAATAAATAAGGGTGGGAACATGCACTCAAGGCTGCCTCTGAGTAGAGTCATGGGAACCTGCACAGGCAATGCATTGGACCTTCCTCGGGCAGAGGCCCTGCTTGCTTGAGCACTAACTTCCCTTGGGACAGGGGTTCCAGTGCAGGAAGAGGGAAAAGTAAATACACACTTAAAGGGAACAGAGTCAACTTGGCTCTGTTCCCAACGAAATTCCTACCAAAAAAAGCGTTACAACTAATAAATGAATTCAGCAAAGTTGCAGAATACAACTATGCTCCAATAAAAAAAAATAATAATAATAGAGTGAATCGATGACCAATGTTTTATTCTTTCAAAAAAAAGTGCTACATTTATTTAGATTGGCCAAGGGAAAAACCGAGGAGATTTTATTTTAAAATATCAGGAATGAAAGAGGTGACATAACAATTGTTAAAAACAAGACAATAGATCCAAAATGGAGTCATTTACGCTAAGCTTCTGGTCATCAAACAGAGACTTAACTTCATTACAGTTTCAACTCTCCCAAAAGTGTAATCTTAAACAAGTCAGTCAGAAATCAACTAATCAGCACTAGTGAAACAATCTTCATAGACCTAGGCCATCCTCTATAGGAAAGTGACCTTGCCACAACCTTTCTGCTTTTTGCTAGCATAACCTCTTAATTCTTGTTCCCTTTTGCCTATAAAAGTCTTTCACTTTGTAAAGCTCCTTGGAACTCCTTTCTGTCTACTAGATTGGATGCTGCCTGGTTCATGAATCATTGAATAAAGCTAATAAGATCTTTACAATTTACTCAGCTGAATTTTGTTTTGTAACACTACCAATGCTACAACATTAAAAGGATTATAAGGGAGTACTATGAAAAACTGTATGCCAACAAGTTAGATAACTATATGAAATGTAAAAATTACGGAAAGATACAAAGCAATAAAACTGACTCAAAAATCAATAGAAAACCTGAACAGACTTTTCACAAGAGATTGACTTATTAATCAAAATACTTCTCACATGGAAAAACCCAGTATCAGATGTTTTCACAGATGTACTCTATATTTAAGGAAAGCTTAACATCTTTTAAAAACACTTCCAATATATGCACTTAACATAGGAGCACTGCAATATGGAAGGCAAATGCTACCAAGTATGAAAGGGGAATTTAACAGTAACACAATAATAGTGGGAGACTTTAATACTGCATTCACACCTATGGATAGGTCAACTAAACAGAAAATTAGCAAGGAAACTCAAACTTTAAATGCTACAATGGACCAGTAAGACCTAATTGATGTCTATAGGACATTTCACCGCAAAACAATGAATTTCACCTTTTTCTCAAGTGCACACGGAACCTTCTCCAGGGTAGATAACATCTTGGGCCATAAATCTAGCCTTGGTAAATTGAAAAAGAATTGAAATCATTTCAAGCATCTTATCTGATCACAATGCAGTAAGATTAGATGTCAAATACAGGAACACACACACACACACACAGAACACATTCATACATGCTCATTTACAAACAGAAACATACTCATACATTCAGTCACACATATGGGCATCCCCATCTCAACATGATCACACACTCAAATGTTAACACATTCAAACCATGCACACATATTAATGAGATCGTACACATGTATACTCTTACATGTGATGATTTGTACAAATCACATGTCCAGTCTTATGCCCATATTCATATACACATGCGCAAACGTCTCTGCGTTCTCTCACACACACGTACCTGCTATTCCCCTTGAATATGCTTACAAATTCACTAAAACAAATTTGTGCTCATATGCATATATTCACACATTCACTGACACTGCTGCTAAGCTGCTAAGTCACCTCAGTCCTGTCCCATTCTGCGACCCAAGAGACGGCAGCCCACCAGGCTCCACCGTCCCTGGTATTCTCCAGGTAAGAACGCTGGAGTAGGTTGCCATTTCCTTCTCCAATGCATGAAAGTGAAAAGTGAAAGTGAAGTCGCTCAGTTGTGTCTGACCCTCATCGACCCCATGGACTGCAGCCCACCAGGCTCCTCCATTCATGGGATTTTCCAGGCAAGAGTGCTGGAGTGGGGTGCCATTAACTGATACAAGCATCCTCAATTCTCACACACATGTAAACACACATATTTTGAGACCACCAATGCACACATTCACTCATTCACACAATTCACATAAAAGACACACTCATATCTCACATAAACACATTTCCTCATTTACACATATTAGCACACACTTCAAGGTGAAAGAGGAGAGTGAAAAAGCTGACTTAAAACTCAACATTTAGAAAACAAAGATCATGGCATCTGGTCTCATCACTTCATGGCAAATAGATGGGGAAACAATGGAAACAATGACAGATTTTATTTTCTTGGGCTTCAAAATCACTGCAGATGGTTACTGCAGCTGAAATTAAAAGATGCTGGCTTGACAAACATAGACAGTGTTTTCAAAGGCAGAGACATCACTTTGCTGAGAAAGGTCTGCATGGTCAAAGCTATGATTTTTCCAGTAGCCATGTATGGATGTGAGAGTTGGACCATAAGGAAGGCTGAGCACCAAAGAATTGATAGGCACAAATTGTGATGCTGAAGAAGACTCTTGAAAGCCCCTTGGACAGCAAGGAGATCAAACTTGTCAATTCTAAAGGGAATCAGTCCTGAACATTCATTGGAAGGACTGATGCTGAAGCTGAGGTTCCAGTCCTTTGGCCAACTGGTGGAAAGATTTGACTCATTGGGAAAAGACCCTGATGCTGGGAAAGATTGAGGGCAGGAGGACAAAGGGGCGGCAGAGGATGAGATGGTTGGATGGCACCACTGACTCAAAGGACAAGAGTTTGAGCAAACTCCAGGAAATAGTGAAGGACAGGGAAGCCTGGCATGCTGCAGTCCATGGGGTTGCAAAGAGTCGGACATGACTGAGTGACTGAACAACAACCAAGCGCACTCAAAAACAGGGACATACTCACATTCATTGACTTAACATACATTCTCACAGACTCACACTCACAGAAACCCAGTCATATAGATGATGTGCTTACACGCAGCCTGCTCACAGGCACATTGACACACTCAAACAGAAATCTGATTACATAGTCTCTCTGACACAAGCATACTCACACTCTCCATCAACTCAAACATTCACTCACACACACAAAGATTAACTCACACAAATTTAACATAGAGCACACGCTCACATTAACAGGCTTATGAAAACAAATATAGATATTCCCTCACTGACACAAGCATGTAAACACATATACAGAGACTCACAAATTCCACAGGCTTGAACACACACATCTACTTCAACACTCAAATATTGTTACATAACATACTGTAAGACATGAAAAAGTTCACAAACTCACTCTCACAAATGTTTTTGTTGTTGTTCAGTCACTCAGTCGTGTCTGACTCTTTGCGGCCCCATGGACTGGAGCATGCCAGGCTTCCCTGTCCTTTTCCACCTCCCAGAATTTGCTCAAACTCATGTCCATTGAGTCAGTGATGCCATCCAGCCATCTTGTCTTCTGTCATTCCCTTTTCCTGCCTTCAATCTTTCCCAGCATCAGGGTCTTTTCTATGAGTCAGCTCATCATCTGTTTTAGCATCAGTCCTTCTAATGAATATTCAAGACTGATTTCCTTTAGGACTGACTGGTTTGATCTCCTTGCAGTCCAAGGGACTCTCAAGAGTCTTCTCCAACAGCACAGTTCAAAAAGCATCAGTTCTTCAGTGGTCAGCCTTCTTTATGGTCCAGCTCTCACATCCATACATACTGGAAAAACGAAAGCTTTGACTAGACGGACCTTTGTCGCTAATGTCTCTGTTTTTAATACACTGTCTACGTTGGTCATATCTTTTCTTCCAAGGAGCAAGTGTCTTTTTTAATTTCATGGCTGCAGCCACCATCTGCAGTGATTTTGGAGCCCAAGAAAATAAAGTCTGTCATGGTTTCCATTGTTTCCCCATCTATTTGCCATGAAGCATTGGGACCAGATGTCATGATCTTAGTTTTTTGAATGTTGAGTTTTAAGCCAGCTCTTTCACTCTCCTCTTGCACCTTCATCAAGATGAAGAGCCTCTTCGCTTTCTGCCATACGGGTGGTGTCATCTGTATATCTGAGTTTATTGATGTTTGTCCTGGCACTCTTGATTCCAGCTTGTGCTTCATCCAGCCCAGCATTTCTCATGATGTACTCTGCATATAAGTTAAATAAGCAGGGTGACAATATACAGCCTTGATGTACTCCTTTCCCAATTTGGAACCAGTCCTTTGTTCTATGTCCAGTTCTAACTACTGCTTCTTGACCTGCATACAGGTTTCGCAGGAGGCAGGTAGTGTGTACAAATGTATATGTTCAGATGTATGTGCATGCTCCCACATTCAGTCACTTACATTAACATGTTTACTGTTTACTCACTCAAATGAACATGCTGACAAATTATTCACATGCAGACACACTCATGTACATTCACACCCACATGGTCACACATTCACCCATTAATACAGATGTGCTCACACCATCATTGCCTCACGTGAACTTGCTCACAGATGTATTCAAATATGTACACATAACTAGTCACACTATAATAAATTCACTCTGTGCAAACTTGCACAAAAATTCACTCAATCACATGAATATTCCTACAAGTTCAGTCACACAGGTTCATGAATACATAAACTCAGGTGCTCCCAGACATTCACTTTCACATGCACACTAGCACTCTCATAGTCAGGAACATGCTCACATGGATGCTCTCCTACAAACATGTGCACATCCTCCACAAAGTACAAATATTCCCTCATAAAGAAAATACACCCATATGTATTTACATTCAGATGCTCACATTTCACTCATACAAGAATACTCCACATGTTACTTAGTTTGCAACACGAAACATGATACACATTCACTGACTCACAGGAAAGTGCTAATAACATCCATACACATGGCTTCAAATTCAGGTATACGCTTGGACACACACAAACATGCATTTCAACACTCAAACATTACTTTAACCTACTCTGACATGTACAAGTCCATATGTTCACCCTCTTGAACAGTATTACTCACACGTGCAGACACTGACACATTCACTCACATAAACATACTCAGATCTCATTCACATGAAAATTATCACACATTCACTCACGAGCATACATGATCAAAATTCACTCACACTCATGAGATTTGTGTACCCACAAAGACACACTCATTTAGACATGCAGGCCAACATTGACATAAAGAAGAACATGCCCAGGTATTCATTTGCACACAAACAGTAAAGCTCACTAGGAAGCTCACAAATTCAGTCACATAAATACACTTACATTCACTGACACACATATATGTGCCTTTACACAAATACAACCATATATTAATAAGATTACACAGAAACACATAAACACGCTAACATGTGTGTTCATGCTCACAAATACCTTCATACAACCGAGCACACACATATTCACTAAAGCACAAATTTACTCACAATGGACCGCTCTTACCTATGAACAGGCTCAAATACACACTGACACTGTCACATTTATGCTCATGTGCAAAAGTGCTCAAACAAAAAATCCAAATAACAAATACACTAAAAAAATGCTCAAAACATTTACTTACCAAAAACGCTCACTCATTAGCTCCCATCAATGTGATGAAAATGCACTCACATGCCAGCACACATTCAGATTGTTGATTTGAAACCTCATGAATTCCCTGGATGAAATTTGAAACTCACTCCCATGTATGAAGGGCAAGGAGATACCAGAGCAAGAAGCAGAGCACTCCAAGTGGATGGGTGGCATTTTTTTTTAGCTCTAGAAGGGAAATTTATATATATATATATATATATATATATATACACATACACACACACACATATATATATATATTTATGTATATATATGTATATATATATATATTTTTAATTGGAGGCTTTTAATTGGAGACTTTACAATATTGTGGTGGTTTTTGCCATACATTCAATTGAATCAGCCATGGATGTACATGTGTTATTAGCAAGAGAACTTACATATAAGTTGTTGCATGGCCACAAGACAAGTAGTTCTCCACGCCTGCCTGTCAGAATCTTAAGTTTATATGGCGAATTTAATGGGGCTCAGCCAAATGTCTTATCCATATGATCTCAACAGCACATTGCTCTTTCAAGGCTGTGTCTTTAAAACAAGACCTAGTATGGGAACTGTGGGCAGAACATACAGTCCAAGGATGAGGAGGGCGTGAGGAAACTCTGATTGCCAAGATTCAGCTCTTGGGTCAACCAGTAGTCATGTCTTCTTTTTTAAAAAAAATTAAGTATTTCTATTTGGCTATGCCAGGTCTTTGTTTTGACACACGGGATCTTCAATCTTCATTGCGGCATGCAGGATCTTTTTAGTTACAGCATGAGGGACCTTTAGCTGTGGCATGTAATCTCTTAGTTGCGGCATGTGGGATCTAGTTCCTTGACCAGAGATTGAGCCTGGACCCCCTGCAATGGGAATGTGGCATCTTAGCCGCTGGACCACCAGAGAAGTCCCTGTCATACCTTCTTGATGATCTTCTCCAACACTCCATCCCTCATGACTGATTCTTACACTCTTATACATCCCCCTCTTCTGCCATGTGCCCTGAGCCATTAACAAGGCATTTTATTAGCATGGAAATAGTTCATTTGGTGGCTGTCTAGCTGCATTGGAGGCAGATACCCCAATAATAATATAAGCATATGCAAGAGAAAAGACAGATTATGATTCCTGATGAATAACGTTTTTTGTTCTCCCCACCAAGAGCTCCATGATCTGAACCACTGAAAATAAGTCCCCTAAGCAGGGAGTTGGATCACTCAAGGTGTTCACTTGTGTGACTGAATAAGGATGATACATTAGTAGACTCATCAGGTATGAACGTATAACATTCTGTTACCCAACGGTTGTGTTGATTCCTTCGGCAGGCCCTTGAGCAGACCTACTGAAGGAAGGTATTTCCATCAGAGTTCATTGTGTGACCAGAGACTACTACTACCAGCAGTAGTCTAAAGACAAAAAGACAGATATTTAGTAGGGACTTGTATGGAAAGTCTTCCCCTCACATAAAAATTACACTTCTGGCCTAATCCTTAGATGTTAATGGTTAATGTGGCTGTTGCATTAGGAGCTTGACCTGGTTGTTTATACCATATATATTGGCTGGGGAAGGCAGCACTGTCAGGCATATGGGGATGAACTGTGGGTGGGATATGCTAGGCCAGGACTCCCACCTTCTCCCCTCTTTCAGTGGTGTGTATTCGATTCCAAGCATAGTGCATTTCCTGAGGTCTGGCTCCCAGTGGAGATTTGAGCAGTTCCTCCTCACCCAGGGTTGCAGAGTAACTCATCCATCCTGGTACAAAGTCTTACTGCAAATTCCATTAGACAATGCCTTTCCCAGGTGTGACGTGGCTTGGGTGTTCCCAGCATCATAGTATGTAGATCCTGTTGGAAATGCTCTCAAAATGGTGCCACGGGAATAGAACAGACAATCAAAAATGGCTCAGCAAGGTATTCTTTACTTCTGCAGAAGGGCGCTTTGCAGACAAAAGGTCTGGAAGCAAGCACACTGAGTGGGAGGTCTGACCAGGTTTTATCTCTAAGACCCAGGTTCCCGCCCCTGGCTCCTCATAGGCTGAGGACCAGAGTCACAATCTTCCCAGGATGTCACCTAAGATTTTTATTGGTCGATGGGGTCATGAGTAATACCTGCAAGCTCTTGAGTGGAGGACTGTTTTACCCACCCTTTTAGTTCTCTGAACGTATGCAGTGAAAAAACCCATGAAATTACCCTACCAAACTGTTTTATGAGGAAGGGGAGAGAACAAAGGACTGGCAACAAGCTGCCATTTTTAGAAACCTTATTCACAAGCTGGGTGTATATGTATATATATCTAAATAATGTGTGCCTAAAATAAATATGGATCATTTCTCTATTTCTCATATCTTCCCTTTTGGTAGAAAAGACTGTATTTTCCTACAGTCCACAGTGAGAAGAGTGCAATCTAAGTCATATTCCATGACTTCTGTACCTTCATGATACTGGGTGTCTTGGTAGAGGGCCTCAGTCTGGATTATGGGGCAGTCAGCATCATTCAAATGTATTAAAGCTTGAGATAGTACTTTAGGCTACCTGGCTAAAGTGGTTTTACCTGTTAGTAATTTAATCTGCTGCTTCAATATTCTCCTTTTCTTTTCCATCTCCCATGCTCCTTAGGGGAGACAGAACCTCCATTTACTATCATGTTCTTTTGTGCAAGCTTGTATATCACGATATTTGAAATGTCATCCTTGGTCACTGTCCATTTGACTAGTGTATCTATACATAGTACTCTACTCTTGTAACTCCCTAATGATGACCTCTTTTTTGTGTGTGGTGACTGGAGAAAGTCTAAATTAGGCCAGACACAGTGTCCACCCAAACCAAGACATTTAGAACCCTCACTCAGAGGAAGGGGGTCGATATAATCATTTTGCTCTCAGTGACTCACAAGTGGGGAGCTCCAGTGAACGGACTCATGCTCCTTTGGCAGTTGCCTTGGGCCTTGTTTAGAACACACAGCAACTGCATTAAGCAAGTCATTTTGTTTCAAGGGCTTTCTAGCAACCTTGGCCATATGCCATCCCATTTGAACACTATGGTGGCCACTCTTTGTATGCTGTATCTACTGAAGGGCAGATTGCTAAGGCTTGTACCCGGGCTAGGGCATCAGCTTCATGCTGCCAGAGGGTATCAGTGCCTCATGATCTGGTATATGGAAATCAGTGACAACTGACTCAGGTTCTGGCAAGCAAACCCAAATGTCTTTCTATATATTCTAACCCCCAAAGGGCTTATTCATAGTTATCCACCCATATGCTTCCCACTGTCCAAGCCACAGGGTTAATCCCTTTAGAACAGCAGAATTGTCAGTTCAAAGTGTTAACAGTCAGGACCTATGAGTGATTACCAGTGAAATCTTCTGTGTTCATCTCCATGGCTGTTGCGGTTCATTTCTGTTTCTATCCAGATGATGTCAGTGTTGCTAAGACCAAGACCAAATTCCCAGACACCTGGATTAAACCGATCTGTACCTGATGTCCTCATGGGCTGCCAGAGGAATACAAGTGGGTCAGTTTGGAGGACTGACACATTCTATAAGGCCTAGTGGGGAAGGAAATGGCAACCCACTCCAGTATTCATGCCTGGGAAATCCCATGGACAGAGGAGCCTGGTGGGCTACAGTCCATGGGATCGCAAAGAGTTGGACACGACTGCGTGACTTCACTTCACTTCACTTCATAAGGCCTAGAAGAACCTTAATTTTTAGAGACAGTGGGCCGGCATACAGGATGTGCCTCTGCTGCAAATAGGCAACCATTTAGTCAAAGTGGGGGCTTAAGCTATGGCAGATGTGGGTCAATAGAACATATTCTCAATCTCCCCTTGACAGAAAGGCAAACTCTTACTGTAAAATGCTGTTCCTTAAAACTGTCTGGCCATATCTAATTTGTGTGTATTCTCAGATATTCGAGTCAGAGCCTTGGTAATATAACCAATGTTTCCAGTTGTGTCCTTTTACAAGGAGAACAGATTATTATTGTATTTATACAAATAAATATATGACCATAAAAATCAGAATACTCACAGAACACTCCAAAACCTGGAGGGATCAGATAGGGAGAAAAAATTAAATGTTTCATCTTTATTCACAAATGTATATGTTAGCAAATTGCTCATAGCTTAAGAGAAAAGAGAAAAAGTTTTCTTAAATCTGGAAAACCAAAACACAAAAGAACTAACAATGTTTCAAACAGAAAGTCAAAATTGTGATCATGCACATTATTTCACTCAGTCCCATGAAATTTATGGAGAAAGACCAACACTAAAAAAACAAAACATAGAAACAAAAAAACTGCCCTTTTTAACTGATGAAGGAAAATTAAGTTTTAGTTTTACGTAAGTACACTATAGATATTAAAGCCTGTTTTTCTTTCGTAGAGAAGCCTTAATGAGTTCAATAACGTATCCAATCTAGATCATATAAGCAACACTACTCTCTCAAGGCTGCATTTTTGACATGCCTCCTAGTATGGGAATTGTGGGCCACATCTACATTCCAAGAAGAGGGGAGGTAGCAAGGAGCCTCTCATTGCCTGAGTTCAGCTCGCCTGTCAACCAGTGGTCATATACTCTCAGTAAGCTCTAACACAGATACACTGACCTGGACCCTGACACATTGACTCCTTCACACAAATGTGCTCAACTGCTCATAAATTCACTCAGTTCAGTTCAGTTCAGCCGCTCAGTCATGTCTGACTCTTTGTGACCCCATGAATTGCAGCACGCAATTAATTTCCATCACCAACTCCCAGAGTTCACCCAAATTCATGTGCATTGAGTCGGTGATGCCATCCAGCCATCTCATCCTCTGTCGTCCCCTTCTCCTCCTGCCCCTAATCCTTCCCAGCATCAGAGTCTTTTCCAATGAGTCAGCTCTTCGCATGAGGTGGCCAAAGTACTGGAGTTTCAGCTTTAGCATCAGTCCTTCCAAAGAACACCCAGGACTGATCTCCTTTAGAATGGGCTGGTTGGATCTCTTTGCAATTCAAGGGACTCTGAAGAGTCTTCTCCAACACCACAGTTCAAAAGCATCAATTTTTCAGCACTCAGCTTTCTTCACAGTCCAACTCTCACATCCATACATGACTACTGGTAAAACAGTAGCCTTGAGTAGACGGACCTTTGTTGGCAAAGTAACGTCTCTGCTTTTTAATATGCTATCTAGGTTGGTCCAAATATGTACACTCTGATTTTCCCATATACCCCTTCATTTACACATGCACATTAACCTCAAAATAAGGAATCTGCTAACATACACACTCACACACAAGCAAACTCACGTCTACCATGAAGCTCAACCATTCACTCATATGTAAATAAAGTCACACTCCCATTCATGATTATGTTACACTCATACAATTCTTGCAAGTTAAGCTCACTTTAACTTGTGTGAACCTAGTACACATTCACTGCCTCACATAAACTTACTGATGTTCTCTCATGTGTTCACAAATTTCAGTCATACCCCTGAACATAAACATGTACTTCAATACTCAAGTATTATCACACTAACAGACTCTTAATGTTAGTGTTATAATACTTGATTATTTTGGTGTATAGGATTATGAGGCTTGGAGAGAGGAGTGCACTTCTCCAGAGGTGGAACCAGCACTGGAGCACCAGCACCTTTGGGCTGCATCCTTTCCTTGCTGGACAGCACTTCAGCTGCACACTTTCCCCCACCCTCAAGACTCAGTGAACAGACAGGTCCCACAAGACTATGGACTAGAAGGATGTGCATTCATATTCTCCTGTGAGAACTCCAAAACTACAAAGAACTGTTGAACAACCATCGACAGGAAAATGTTGGATCCCACTGAGAAAAGATACCCCATGTCCCAACGAGACGGTAGGAGAGGCGAAATTGTGTTTAGAATCAAACCTCATACCCACCAAAGATGCTCAGAGGGCTCAAACAAAACCTTGTGTGCACCAGGACCAAGAAACCCCACAAGAGACTGAGCCACACCTGCCTTTCAGTGTTTGAGTCTCCTCTATGGCTGCATAGGTCAGCATTGTCCTGCCATGGGAACAGGGGCTCTGGCTACAGCAGACCTGGGAGGCGTGGTGTGTAAGCTCCACCATAGAGTCACCAAGCAAAAAACTCACAAAATGGAGGACAATCAAACAATTATACCAAAGAAGTTCTCACACTGTTGTGAAAGTTCTGGGGCCCACAACAGATTTCCCAACCTGGGAATCCAGCAAAGAGACTGAGAACCCCCAGGGAATGTGATTTTGAAGGCCAGTGGGCTTTGATTACAGAACTTACACAGGACTAGGGAAACAGACTCTTGGAGGGCACAAACAAAACCTTGTGTGCCCCAGGACCCAGGAGAAAGGAGCAGTGACCCCACAAGAGAATGAGCCAGACTTGCCTGTGAGTATCCAGGAGATTCTGGTGGAGGCATGGGTCAACAGTGACTTGCTGTGGAGTCAGGGGCACTGAATCTAACAGTCCTGGCATAAGTTCTTTTGCAGGACCTCCATTACCCCTATCATAGTTTAGCCTCAGGCCAGACGACAGGGAGGGAACACAGCCCCTCCAATCAACAGAAAATTGGATTAAAGATTTACTGAGCATGGCCCTGCCCATCAGAGCAAGACCCAGATGCCCCTACAGCCAGTCCTTCCCATCAGGAAGCTTCCACAAGCCACGTATGCTTATCCATCAAAGAACAGACAGAATGGAAACCACAATTACAGAAAACTAACCAAACCGATCACTTGGATCACAGCCTTGTCTAACTCAATGAAACGATGAGCCATGCCATGTAGGGCCACGCAAGACGGATGGGTCAGTGTGGAGAGTTTTGACAAAACATGGTTCACTGGAGAAGGAATGGAAAACCACTTCAGTATTCTTGCCTTAAGAACCCCATGAAGAGTATGAAAAGGCAAAAATATATGACACTGAAAGATGAACTCCTCATGTCAGTACATGCCCAATACACTACTGGAGAAGAGTGGAGAAATAGCTCCAGGAAGAATGAAGAGGCTGAGGCGAAGCATAAACAGTGCCCACCTGTGGATGTGACTAGTGATGGACGTTAAGTCTGATGCTGTAGAGAACAATATTGTATAGGAACCTGGAATGCTAGGTCCATGAATCAAGGTAAATTGCAAGTGGTCAAACAGGAGATTGCAAGAGTACACATCGACACTTTAGGAATCAGTGAACTAAAATGGATCAGAATGGGCAAATTTAATTCAGTTGGCCATTATATCTACTGCTGTGGACAAGAATCCCTTAGAAGAAATGGACTAGCCCTCATAGTCGACAAAAGAGTCTGAAATGCAGTACTTGGGTGCAATCTCAAAAAAGACAGAATGATCTCTGTTCATTTCCAAGGCAAACTATTCAATATCACAGTAATCCAAGTCTATGCCCTAACCACTAATGCCAAAGAAGCTGAATTGACTGGTTTGATGAAAGCATGCAAGACCTTCTAGAACTAACAGCAAAAGAAGGTATCCTTTTCATCATAGGGAACTAGAAAGCAAAAGTAGGAATTCAAGACATACCTGAAGGAGCAAGCAAGTTTGGCCTTGAAGTACAAAATGAAGCAGGACAAAGGCTAGCATAGTTTTGCTGAGAAAACGCACTGGTCATAGCAAACACCCTCTTCCAACAACACAAGGGATGACTACACATGGACATCACCAGATGGTCAACACTGAAATCATATTGATTATATTCTTTGCAGCCAAAGATGGAGAAGCTCTATTCAGTTAGCAAAACCAAGACCAGGAGCTGACTGTGACTCAGATCATGAACTCCTTATTGCCAAATTCATACTAAAGTTGACGAACGAAGGGAAAACCACTAGACCATTCAGGTGTGACCTAATTCAAATCTCTTTCGATTATACAGTGGAAGTGAACAATAGATTCAAGGGATTCAATCTTATAGAAAGAGTGCCTGAAGAACTGTGGATGGAAGTTCCTAACATTGTGCAAGAGGCGGTGATCAAAACCATCCCCAAGAAGAAGAAATTCAAGCAGGCAAAATGGTTGTCTGAGAAGGCCTTACAAATAGCAGAGAAAAGAAGAGAAGTGAAAGGCAAAGGAGAAAAGGAAAGATATATCCATTTGAATCCAGAGTACCAAAGAATAGCGGGAGAGATAAGAAAGCCTTCCTCAGTAATCAATGCAAAGAAATAGAGGAAAACAATAGAATGGGAAAGACTAGCGATCTCCTCAAGAAAATTAGAGATACCAAGGGAATATTTCATGCAAAGATGGGCCCAATAAAGTACAGAAATGGTGTAGACCTAACAGAAACAGAAGATATTAAGAAGAGATGGCAAGAACACACAGAAGACCTATACAAAAATGATCTTCATGACCCAGATAACCACGATGATGTGATCACTCACATACAGCCAGACATCTTGGAATGTGAAGTCCAGTGGGCCTTAGGAAACATCACTATTAATAAAGCTAGTGGAGGTGATGGCATTCCAGCTGAGCTATTTCAAATCCTAAAAGATAATGCTGTGAAAATGCCACACTTAATATGCCAGCAAATTTGGAAAACTCAGCAGTGGCCACAGGACTGGAAAAGGTCAGTTTTCATTCCAGTCCCAAAGAAAGGCAATGCCAAAGAATGTTCAAACTACTGCACAAATGCACTCATCTCACAGACTAGCAAAGGAATGCTCAAAATTCTCCAAGCTAGGCTTCAACAATATGTGAACTGAGAACTTCCTGATGCTCAAGCTGGATTTAGAAAAGGCAGAGGAATCAGAGATCAAATTGTCAACATCCTTTATATCATCGAAAAAGCAAGAGTGCCAGTAAAACATCTCCTTCTGCTTCGATGACTATGCTAAAGGCTTTGACTGTGTGGATCACAACAAACTCTGCAACACTCTTAAGGAGATGGGAATACCAGCCCACCTTACTTGCCTCCTGACAAATCTGGTTGCAGGTCAAGAAGCAAGAGTTAGAACCAGACATGGAACAACAGACTGGCTCCAAATTAGGAAAGGGGTACGTCAAGGCTGTATATAGTCACCTTACTTTTTTAATTTATATGCAGAGTACATCATGTGAAATGCCAGGCTGGATGAAGCACAAGCTGGAATCAAGATTGTCGGGAGAAATATCAGTAACTAGCCTCAGAAATGCAGGTGACAGTACCCTTATGGCAGAAAGCAAAGAGGAACTAAAGAGCCTCTTGATGAAAGTGAAACAGGAGAGTGAAAAAGCTGGTTTAAAACTCAACACTGAAAAATGAAGACCATGACATCTTGCCCCATCACTTCATGGCAAATTGATGGGGAAACAATGGAAACAGTGACAGACTTTATTTTCTTGGTCTCCAGAATCACTGCAGATGGTGACTGCATCCATGATTAAAAGACGCTTGCTCCTTGGAAGAAAAGCTATGGCAAACCTAGACAGTGTATTAAAAAGCAGTGACATTACTTTAGCGACAAAGGTCCGTGTAGTCAAAGCTATGGTTTTTCCAGCAGTCATGTATGTCTGTGAGAGTTGGACAATAAAGAAAGCTGAGCACCGAAGAACTGATGCTTTTGAAATGTGGTGTTGGGAAGACTCTTGAGAGTCTCTTGAACTGCAAGGACATCAGACCAGGCAATGCTAAAGGAAACCAGTTCTGAATATTCATTGGAAGGACTGATGCTGAAAGTGAAGCTCCAATACTTTGGCCACCTGATGCGAAGAACTGACTCATTAGAAAGGACCCTGATGCTGGGAAAGATTGAAGGCAGGAGGAGAAGGGGACGACAGAGGATGAGATGGTTGGATGGCATCACTGACTCGATGGACATGAGTCTGAGCAAGCTCCGGGACTTGGTGATGGACAGGGAAGCCTGGCATGCTGTGGTCCATGGGGTCACAGAGTCGGACATGACTGAATGACTGAACTCACTGGAAAAATAACATGCTCATATGTTTACTTGCACACAAATATGGTCACACCAGGAAGCTCCCAGATTCACTCAGTCACATTAATTAACAGTAGGTATGTTCACTCACATGCTCACAGATTTCTTTATTCAAATATTTTCACACTTTTACAAGAACACTTGCACAACAAAATCACTGACTCAGTACTCAGATATATACTAAAATGCATTCATGTGATCGAAAATTTATCTATAGAGATGAGCACACATAAATTTATACTCTAAGTGTGCAAATTTATAGCCAGAAAATTCCTCTTGCCCCTACATTGTCTCACACATAGACTGTTGCACACAGATATCCTGACTTACATCCAGATACACATTCACTCACAAAACAGATCAAATATTCACAAACTCAAACATGCACTCACATTCAGAAACACAGATGCATGTACACATACACTCTTGACACATTCACTCTTTCACAAAAACATGCTTAAACATGCATTCAACCAAATGACCATTCCAACGAATTCACTCAGACTGAAATACAAATACATACAGTCAGATGCTCCCATTCACACCTTCACTTACACATATCATTCACAATCTTAAAATGCAGACTGTGCCCACATGAATGCATGAATACAAGCATGCTCACATCCATCTCGGAGCTGAAACATTTGCTCACAGAAGAAAATGCACTCATACGTCCTTCCGTGTACACCCATATTTTATACTAAGGTGCTCACTCTACATTAACTAGTTGAAAACAAAGAACCTGATACATATTCCCTTACACAAACCATCCAAGCACATGGTCACAGATATGTAACCAGGCAGGCACACTGTGTTTATAGGTGCAAACATGTGAATTCATTTACTCAAGCAAACTTTTTGTCATAAGCATGAACATGGTCACAAATATAGTTGCACACAAACATACTCACCCATCTATATAAAACAGTTACATTCACTCACACATGGGTATGAATGACCTTATTCCAATATACAGTTGACCCTTGCCTGACACGGATTTCAACTGTGGGTCCACTTATGTGCAAACTTTTTCAATAAATATACAGTTGGCCCTCTGTGTCTATGGGTTTTGAATTCACAGATTTAACCAACTGCATATCACATTCTATACTGATGATCCACGGCTGGTTGAATCTGAGGATGCAGACTACAGGGACAGAGAGGGCTGACTATGGGACTTGGACACGCTCAGATTTTGGTATCCTCAGTGGGTCCTAGACTCAGTCTTCTGTGGATAGTGAGTGACCACTGTAATCACATATTAACAAGGTCACAAGAAAATATACTTTCCCTTCCATTATACATGAATATGCCAAGATGATTATCAGACTTGCAAATGCGTTTATACAGATGAGCATACATAAATGTTCACTCTAAGCATACAGATAAATATATATCCTAGAGACCACTCTCACCCATGAACAGGCTCACAGAAACACTGTCACAGACAGATGTGCTGACATACCTATACATTTACACATTCACTCACTCACAAAACACTTTAACACTCAAACAGTCTCAGACTTGCCCACCAGTACATTCCCATTCACACACCCATACACTTACATGTGCATATTGACATTCACTCCTTCACACAAACATGCTCAAACATTCACTCAATCACATGACCATGCCCATAGATTCATTCACACAGGGACACAAATGCTTATATTCAAAAGTTCCCACTCACACATTCCACTTATACATGCACATTTTCACTCAAAATCTATGTTCACATAGATACT
This sequence comes from Bos indicus, assembly GCF_029378745.1. Classification (NCBI taxonomy): domain Eukaryota; kingdom Metazoa; phylum Chordata; class Mammalia; order Artiodactyla; family Bovidae; genus Bos; species Bos indicus. The sequence goes on from NC_091789.1 coordinate 54,750,363, forward strand.
CACATACAAATATGTTCACATCCTCTATGAAGCTCAGATATTCACTCAAAGAAGAAAATACACTCAGAAGCACTTCCACTCATGTTTATGTTTCACACAAATACACTCACCTGTTAACTACCTCACAACGGTGAACCTGATACACATTCCTACTCATACAAATGTGCCAACACCCATGCATGTGGCTACAAATTCAGGGTATACTTGAACACACAAACATTGACAGCAATACCCAAATATTGAAATATGAACACACTCTCAGATGTACTCGGTCACATATTTACTCTCACAAATGGACAAACTCATATATATGCACATGCTCATTTGTTCAGGCTTCTCTGGTGGCTCAAATGGTAGAGAATCTGCCTGCAATGCAGGAGACCCGGGTTAGATCCTGGGTCAGGAAGATCTCCTGGGGAAGGGAATGGCAACCCACTCCAGCATTGTAGCTTGGAGAATCCCATGGATAGACGAGCCTGGCGGGCTACAGTCCATGGAATCACAGAGTCGGACACGACTGAGTGACTAGCTTACAAATTAACACATGCTGACCAATGTACTCACACGTATACACATACTAACATGCATTCACACTTGGTGGCTCAAAATTCACACATATGAAGTGGCCCTAGATAATTCATATTATCATAGTCGTGCACTTAAAAACATACACATGATTATAAATTCACTCACATTCAAGATACACTCATTTCATTTATACATGCACACACCCATCACTTACCCATATAAAATATCATTGTCACAAACATGCTTACATATTGAATTGCACAGGAACGTGCTCACAATCAGCAAGAAGCTCACAATTTCATTCATTTATTAAATAACCGTAACATGGGACTTCCTGGTGGCTCCGTGGTAAAAGCCAATGTAAAAGCCATGGATTTGATCCCTGATTCGAGAGGATCCTACATGCCACGAAGCAACTAAGCCCATGTGCCACAACTATTGAGCCTGTGCTCTAGACCCCGCAAGCCACAAGTACTGAGCCCACATGCCACAACCACTGAAGCCTGCGTGCCCTAGAGTCCTTGCTCTGCAACCAGAATTCTGTGCACCTCAGCCAAAGAGAAGCAACTAGAGAAACACCCTTGCAGCAACAAAGACACAGCACAGCCAAAAATAAATAAATAAAATTATTCATTCATATATGTGCAATTTAGAAAGATGATATGGACAATCCTATATGCAGGGCAGCAAAGGAGACATGGATGTAAAGAACAGACTTTTGGACTCAGTGGGAGAAGGCGAGGGTGGGATGATTTGAGAGAATAGTATCAAAGCATATGCATTACCACATGTAAAATAGATGGCCAGTGCGAGTTTGATGCAAGAAGCAGGGCACCCAAAGCCGGTTTTCTGGGACAACCTAAAGGGATAGGGTGGGGAGGGAGGTGGGTGGGAGATTCAGGATGAGGGGGGACACGTATATGTATGGCCGATTGATGTTGATTTTTTTTTTGATGTTGATTTATAGCAAAACCCATCACGATATTGTAAATAATTATCTTCCAAGTAATTTAAAAAATAAAAAACCATTGAATGTACTCCCACATATATGCTCACAAATAACCTTACTCAAATGTATTCACACATAAACAAGATCACACAAAAAACACATTTACCCCAACTACTCAGTATTATGCTAATATGCATTCACATGCCTACAAATTCATTTATACAGGTGAACACACTTAAATATTCATTTTAAGCACACACATTTACACCTAGGAAAACACTCTCACCATGAACATGCTCACACATACAATGTCACACAGAGATATGTTGGCATACATACACATTCTCACACACTAACTAAACACACACTGATTTGCCCTCAAATGCAAATTCAAAAACACATACATTCACATGCGTGCACCAACACATTCATTGTTTCACATAAACATGCTGATGTGTGTGTGTGTGTCTGTGTGTGTGTGTGTCTGTGTTAGCCGCTCAGTCGTGTCCGACTCTTTGTGACCCCATGGACTGTAACTGAGGCTGCCAGGCTCTTCTGTCCGTGGGGATTCGCCAGGCCAGAATGCTGGAGTGGGTTGCTAGGCCCCCCTCCAGGGGATCTTCCTGACCCAGGTATCGAACCCAGATCTGCCACATTGCAGGTGGATTCTTTACCGTCTGAGCCACCAGGGAAGCCCAAGAATCCTGGAGTGGGTAGCCTATCCCTTCTCCAGGGGATCTTCCCAACCCAGGAATCGAACCAGGATCTCCAGCATTGCAGGTGGATTCTTTACCAGCTGAGCTACCAGGGAAGCCAAAACATGCTGATATAGTCACTCAATTTTAGGACATTACTCACAAGTTTACTCACAAAGGGACTCAGATATAAACAGTCAGATGCTTCCAGATGTCCCCACTCACATTTTCACTTACACATTCTTAAAATCCAGAACATGCTTATATGCATGTATACACAAACATGTTTCCATCACCATAAAGCTCAGACATTAGCTCACAGAAGAAATTTGCTCACATGTACTCACATTCTCATTTTATCTCACATAAATATGCACATACTAGCTCACAGCTGAGAACCTGACACACATTCTCTCATTCACATGAACATAACTTTAATATTGTCAATAGATAATTATGCCACATGGAGTTTAAGGCAAGGAAGGCTTTGTTTAAGACTTTGTTTAAGCCTTTGTTTAAGGCTTTGTTTAAGGCTTTGTTTAAAAGGGAACAGAGACTGTTGCAACAGGGAAAATAAACTCAACTCCATCTACATGAGAGACAGATGAAAATTTATCGCCAACAGGGTGGTTGAAGGAGGTAGTGACTGGGAAATTACTAACAGGAACTTAGGTATTGTGTTGGCTAATTTCAGATGTCAACTTACTTGTACAGCATTTCCTGGTGTGTCTGTAAGCAGGATTTTGGAAGAGATTAGCATATGAATTGGTAGACTGAGTAAAGAAAATTACCCTCACCAATGCAAGTGGGCATCACCCAATCCCTTGAGGGCCTGAATAGAACAGAAAGACAGAGGAAGGATGAGTTTGCTCTTTGCCTGAACTGAGACATCCATATGACTTTGTTCTAAGACATCGGCATTCCTTGTCTTAGGCCTTTGCACTTAGACCAGGATTTGCACCGTCTGCCCTCTGATTCTCAGGCTTTTAGCCTTGAACTGGGTTCAGGGTTTGTCAGGCCTTCTGACTTAGACTGAATTATACCACCGACTTTCTTGGTTTACCAGCTTGCAGACAGCAGATTGCATGATTTCTGCATGAGCCAATTTCTATAATAAATCTCCTCATGTATATGTATGCTCGTGCTCATGCTCAGTTGCTAAGTCATGCCTGACTCTGCAACCCTGTGGACCTGTAACCCTCCAGAATCCTCTGTCCATGGGATTTCCCAGACAAGAATACTGGAGTGCGTTGCCATTACCTCCTCCAGGGGATCTTCCCAACCAAGGGATTGAACCCATGTCCCCTGCGTATCCTGCATTGGCAGGCAGATTTTTCCCACTGAGCCACCTGGGAAGCCATATCTATATCTATCTTATATCTATGCTGCTGCTGCTGCTAAGTCACTTCAGTCGTGTCTGACTCTGCAACCCCATAGACGGCAGCCTACCAGGCTCCCCCGTCCCTGGGGTTCTCCAGGCAAGAACACTGGAGTGGGTTGCCATTTCCTTCTCCAATGCATGAAAGTGAAAAGTGAAAGTGAAGCCACTCATTCATGTCTGATTCTTAGCAACCCCATGGACTGCAGCCCACCAGGCTGCTCCATCAATGGGATTTTCCAGGCAAGAGTACTGGAGTGGGGTGCCATTTCCTTCTCCGTCTTATATCTATAGCAACATCTATATATAGTAGAGGAATAGAACTAATATATATATATATATATATATATATATATATATGTATATACACACACACACACATACACACACACACATATAAATTTATAGACATTAGGTATCTGATCTAGTTATCTATACCTATAGGTATAGATACTTGATATATAAGATATGTGTATATCTATCTGTTTCTTTTTTTTTTTTTTTATCTATCTGTTTTTTGTTGATCCTGTTTCTGTGGAGAACCCTGACTAACATAAGTATCAAGGGAGGCTGGGAGTGGACCTTGATTAGATATCAAGAGGAGGGATTAAAAACTCAGATATGAAGTATGGGGGGATTCTGATTAAACTGATTCTGATTAGGGAGGATCTTTGCTAAAACTGGGCTCAGCAGCTTGGCAGGTAGGATCAAGCTTCAGGTAGAGTGAAGAAGAGGACTCAGAACGGCCTAAGGTTTGGTTAAGGAGGGAGTTATTTTCAGTTCCTCCCCTTCTTCAAGGGAAGAAGAGGCATTCTTTTTCCTGTGAACAGTATAAGTCCATTTCTCACTCAGTCACCTTTTGTTCACTAAGCAACAGCTGAAGCATCTGCTGATATTTGGTCGTAGAAGATATCTGCTGGATCCTGCTAGGAGTCAATCACTTAATGAGGGAGGTTTCTAAGGAAACAAAAAAGAAAGATTAAGATTTATAGTTGACTATTAATATTTAGACACAGTTTCTGAGTCCAGAAGGATAACCAATTGAAAGCATTTCTAGATGTTGCGCTTGAAGCCTGTTTAGATGGTGGAATGAGGAGATGGCAGTGGTAATCTGATAGATTTCCTAGTTTGCAGTGAATGTTTTCTATGAAGCATAGACATCAGATAGGTTTTGGTAAGCTCATCCACAATCATGATTATTTCCTGGAGCAGAGCATGGAGATTTCCTGAGTGGCCCACGTGGCAGCAGTTTCAGGCATGAAGATCATACATAATCTGCTGCAATGATGAGTCCTTTGAAATTTATATCAAGTTGTCTAGCTTCAGCTCATAGGACTTCTTTTGATCCTATGAAGACAAAGTGTAGACTTCCAATAAGAATCTGGGCAGTCAGCTTTGTGTTCTCAATGATGTCAAATCAGGAGGGTTGGAAAAAATTTGGAAACAGAAGTTTGAGGAGTTGCTGCCAGATATTGAAGCAAACTGGAAGAGCTGAGAATTTGGTAAGGACTGACAAAATGTATGAGATAGCAGAAGCCAGTCCAATTTAGATGTAGGTCACATAATCACGTAGTTTACAATGACGTGCAAAATAGCTCAAAGACCAGAATCCCATACCTTACAATGCTGTGTTTTCTTTTTTTTAAAAAAAATTTCAACAGTCACTTCCTTTTTGGCCAAAGATACTCAAAGTAAGATTATTATGTGTAATTCTTTGTAATTCTTGTTCTGTTTGATCTGGGATTAGCCATCTCATGAATTTATCAGCTTCTCCAGGAGAATTCAGGAAATCCTGACTCGGTCTAGTGGTGTGGTCTCCAAGTTGTTTAAGCAATGCCATTAGGAGTTCTGTGCCTCAAGAGTACCTGGCAGAGTCCTTTCAGGACTCCAAGATAGTCTCATTTTGTTGAAGATAGTCTGGCATGTAGCTGATTGCAAGGGTTTTCAGGGAAGCATCAAGGTAAAATAACTATGGATGACAAAAGATGAAAATCATTGGTCTGTATTTCTGCTTTTGTGCCAATACCATACTGTCTTGATGACTGTAGCCTTGTAGTATAATCTGAAGTCAGGAAGGTTGATTCCTCCAGCTCCATTCTTCTTTTCAAGACTGCTTTGGATTTTTGGGGTCTTTTGTGTTTCCATATTAATTGTGAACTTTTTTGTTCTAGTTATGTGAAAAATGCCATTGGTAACTATTTACAATAGCTAGAACATAGAAGCAACCTAGATGTTCATTGACAGATGAATGGATAAAGAGATAGTGGTACATATACACAATGGAATATTACTCAGCAATAAAAAGGAACGCGTTTCAGTCAGTTCTAACGAGGTGGATGAACCTGGAACCTGTTATAAGTAAGAAGTATGTATTATAGGACTGAAGTAAGTCAGAAAGAGAAAGATAAATATCATATTCTAACGCATATATACGGAAAATAGAAAAATGGTACTGAAGAATTTATTTACAGGGCAACAATGGAGAAACAGACATAGAGAATAGACTTATGGACATGGGGAGAGGGGAAGAGATGGTAAGATGTATGGAAAGAGTAACATGGAAACATACATTACCAAATGTCAAAGAGATAGCCAATGGGAATTTGCTGTATGGCTCAGGAAACTCAAACAGGGGCTCTGTATCAACCTAGAGGGGTGTGATGGGGAGGGTGATGGGAGGGAGGATCAAAAGGGAGGGGATATATGTATACCTATGGCTGATTCATGTTGAGGTTTGACAGAAAAGAGCAAAATTCTATAAAGCAATTATCCTTCAATAAAAAATAAATAAATTAAAAAAAAAGATGAAAATCACCATGGTAAAAGATGGGATGGATGTTCATTATACAATGTTCGTTATACAAAGTGATGCAATTGACAAGGACATTTAGTTGTTTCTGTGGCATACAGCATTCTAAAATAGTAACTGGAATTGCAGCTGATAACATTATGCCAGTGTTGTCTAATTATAAGGCAAAGCAGCACCAAGATACATCATGAACAACAAAGACATTGACATTTCTAGGAAGTTAATATAATTTCTAAAGTATTTACATTAACATTGTACGCAAAGAAGTATAAATTAGAAAAGGTGAAGCATCTCTTAGTATTTGAGAATGCTTCCTGTGCAACTCAGCTTATCAAATAAACCTAATTATTGTAACATCTCTCATTTACAAGGTGAAGGAACAGGCTCTTCGTGATTTTCCAGAGGCCTTCTGGGAAATATCAAGGTCAGTTTGAGATCAAGCAGATTTAATTTAGAATTTTATTTTGGAAAGACAGAATTGCACAAGTTGTTAGAAATATCAAAAGATTTGTACAATTTCCTAAATACATTCATGGGTCATGGACTTCCCTGGCGGTTGAATGGTTAAGACTCTTCCTTCCGATGCAGGAGACACAGATTTGAGCCCTGGTCAAAGAAATAGGATCCCACATGCGGTGTGGAACAACAAATGATGCTGGAAGACTTGAATGTGTGTGTGTGTGTGTGCGTGTGTGTGTGTGTGCACGCGTGCATGTGTGCACAGGCACACGTACATGCTCAGTTGTGTCTGACTCTTTGCAACCCCAGGGACTGCCAGGCTCCTCTGTGCATGGAATTTTCCAAGCAAGAATACTGGAGTGTGTTGCTATTTTCTCCTCCAGTGGATCTTCCTCACCCAGGGATCAAACTCGCATCTCCTGCATCGGCAGGAGGATTCTTTGCCACTTGAGTCTCCTGGGAAGCCCAAAAAACATGAATACCTCTATGGAAATAGAACAGCAACAACAACTGATCACACCTTGCACCATATACAAAGATTAACTCAAAAAATGAATCATAGACCTAAATGTAAAACCTGAAAAAAAAAAAAAACCCAGAATTAAAAAAAGAATCATAGGTAACTAAGAAACTGTTTGGCTATCCATTTATCCAGAGTATTGATAAGAAGATTTCAAAAGTAAATATTAAAGGGAATGTGATTGCAAATAGCCTTATCTCTTTTATTTATTTATCTATTAAACATGTGGTTTTAATTTTTATTAAAGAATCCTTGTATAATTTCACTGAAACTAAGGAAATGTGGCAACAAAGAAGGGAAAAATTCTTGCTATTGCATCGAGGGCTTCCCTGGTTGCTCAGTGGTAAAGAACCTGCCTGCCAACGCAGGAGACACAGGTTCCATCCCTGATCCCACATGCCGTGGAGTAACTAAGCCTGTGGCACAACTCCAACCCTGTGCTCTAGAGCCTGGAAGCCACAGCTACTAGACCCACATGCTGCAACTGCTGAGACTCACATGCTCTAGAACCCATGCTCTGCAACAAGAGAAGCCACTGCAATGAGACACCCATGTACTGCAACGAGAGATAGGCCCCAGTCTCCACAACTAGAGAAAAGCCTGCCCAGCAACAAAGAACTAGCAAGCCAAAAATAAATACATAAATAAATAAAATTAAGTTGCACCTACATGGGCAAACTAAAAGTCATACCTACGAATCAGTCCTATAAATCAAAGCAAAAACTACAATACTTTTTTTCTTTAAAACATTAACTGCATGTGTAAGCATGAAAACAATGATCTCTTTTAGAAGTAAGACTGCTCAGTTCTCTTACAAATAAAAGACGCGATAAATCACAAAGAGCACAGGACATTATTCTGATAAGACATAGAATCTGTGCCTTCTAAGGAGATTACTTAGAAGATAAGGAAAAAACTTTTACAATCTCATATTAAGAGCAAACCTAGGAAAAAGTTACCTTAGCAACTGTCAAATATACAATACAGTATTATTAACTATAGTCACCATGCTGTACATTATATTCTTATGATTATCTATTTTATAACTGAGAGTTTGTACCTTTTTTTGGCTTCATAACTGTTTCAATTTTTGTTGTTGTTGCTGTTCAGGTTTAGGTTTCCCACAGCTTTTCTTCCAACGAGCAAGCGTCTTTTAATTTCATGGCTGCTGTCATCGTCTGCAGTATTTTGGAGCCCAAGAAAATAAACTCTGTTATTGCTTCCACTGTTTTCCCATCTATTTGCCATGAAGGGATGGGACCAGGTGCTGTGATCTTAGTTTTTCTGGGTTTTAAGCCAGCTTTTTCACTCTGCTCTTTCACTTTCATCAAGAGGCTCTTTAGTTCCTCTTCGCTTTCTGCCATTAAAGTGGTATCATCTGCATATCTGAGATTGTTGGTATTTCTCCTGGTGTTCTTGATTCCAGCTTGTGTTATATCCAGCCTAGCATTTCACATGATGTACTCAGCATAAAAGTTATACTAAATCAGAATGACAATATACAGCCTTGTATGCCGTTCACAATTTTGAACCAGTCCATTGTTCCTTGTTAAGTTCTAACTTGTTCTTGACCCACATACAGGTTTCACAGGAGACAGGTAAGGTGGTCTGGTATTCCCATCTCCTTTAAAAAATTTTCCACACTTTATTGTGATCCACACAGTCAAAGGCTTTCATTTTTCAATATATTTTTATTGAAGTGTAATTGATTTACAATGTTATATTCAGTTCAGTTCAGTTCAGTTTTTCAGTCGTATACGACTCTTTGCAACCCCATGAATTCCAGCACGCCAGGCCTCCCTGTCCATCACCAACTCCTGGAGTTCACTCAGACTCACGTCCATCGAGTCAGTGATGCCATCCAGCCATCTCATCCTCTGTCGTCCCCTTCTCCTCCTGCCCCCAATCCCTCCCAGCATCAGAGACTTTTCCAATGAGTCAACTCTTCGCATGAGGTGGCCAAAGTACTGGACTTTCAGCTTTAGCATCATTCCTTCCAAAGAACACTCAGGACTGATCTCCTTCAGAATGAACTGGTTGGATCTCCTTGCAGTCCAAAGGACTCTCAAGAGTCTTCTCCTACACCAGAGTTCAAAAGCATCAATTCTTTGGTGCTCAGCTTTCTTCACAGTCCAAGTCTCACATCCATACATGACCACTGGAAAAACCATAGCCTTGACTAGATGGACCTTTCTGGCAAAGTAATGTCTCTGCTTTTTAATATGCCATCTACATTGGTCATAAGTTTCCTTCCAAGGAGTAAGCGTCTTTTAATTTCATGGCTGCAGTCACCATCTGCAGTGATTTTGGAGCCCCCCAAAATAAAGTCTGACACTGTTTACACTGTTTCCCCATCTATTTCCCATGAAGTGATGGGACCAGATGCCATGATCTTAGTTTTCTGAGTGTTGAGCTTTAAGCATATACGTTTTCATATTCTTTTCCATTATGGTTTATTACAGATAGTTCCCTGTGCTATACAGTAGGACCTCGTTGGTTATATATTTCATATTTAGTAGTTCATATCTGCTTATCCCAACCTCTCAATTAACCCCTTCTGTACCCCCTTACCCCCTTGGTAACCATAAGTTTGTTTTTTATGTCTGTGAGTGTTTCTCTTTTGTAAACATGTTCACTTGTAACATAGTTTGATCCCACATATAAGTGAAATCCTATGATGTTTGTCTTTGTCTGTCTGACTTACCTCACTTAGTATGATAATCTCTCGGTCCATCCATGTTGCTGATAAATGGCCTCATTATATTTCATGCTCTTATGGCTAAGTAGTATTCTGTTGTATATGTGTACCACATCTTCTTTATCCATTCATGTGTGGATGGACATTTAGGTTGCTTCCTTGTCTTGGCCCTTGTAAATAGTGCTGCTATGAACGTTGGGGTGCATGTATCTTTTTGAATTAGAGTTTTCTCTGGATATATGCCCAGGAGTGGGTTTGATGGGTCATATGTTGTATTCTTGCTAAGTCACTTCACTCCAGTGGTGTCCAATTCTGTGCAGACAACAGTGTTGTGTTGGTTTCTGCCATACAGCAACATGAATCAGCCATAGGTATCCATGTGTCACCTCCCTCTTCAGACTCCCTCTCGACTCCCACCCCATCTCACCCCTCTAGGTTGTCACAGAGCACAATGTTGAGCTCCCTGTGTTATACAGCAACTTCAGAGCAGCTATTTATATTACATATAATAACGTATATATGTCAATGCTGCTCTTTCAATTCGTCCCACCCTCTCCTGCCCCCGCTGTGTCCATGAGTCTGCTCTCTATATCTGAATCCTATTCCTGCCCTGCAAAGAAGTTCATCAGTACCATTTTTCTAGATTCCATATATATGTGTTAATGAACGATATTTGTTTTTCTCTTTCTGACTTACTTCACTCTGTATATATAACAAGCTCCGGGTAGGAGGTCGGGTTTGAGAGCTCGCACTCTTTAACTGCCACACCTGCCCAAAGACCCCAGGTCCTGCCTCTGCAGCGAAGCTCACCCATGAGTTTAAACACAGGGAATTGGAAAGTGTTTCTGTGTAGAGTGTATGTTTGCAGTTTGCTTAAAGTTCAACTGAAATAATACACATACACTCACACACACCCACACAGTGCTCCAGATAAGTTTCTGAGTCATAGAAGGTTTGTGTCTCTACACAGTTTTTACACAGGTTTTATCTTTAGATCTCCCAATTCTAACAAAAATTTTAAGGCTATTTTAAAATCTTTCAGGTAGAAAAACTGGCTTACGTAAGAGTGATGTTCCACCTGGTGCTCAGGCAAAGGTGTTGAGTGTGCCTGAGGCTGGAATATTAAACAAGTATATGGAGAAGGATACTTTTAACCTACACTCTGAGTTTTCTAGGTGGCCATGTGAGAAAGAAGAGAAGTCATTATGTGTATGAAATTTTCAATACCAAAATTAGTAAAATATGTAAACTTAATTAAAATCTGTCAGCGGTTCCCTATTTACTATTAAACATCAGTACAGCTCCTAACAAAGGTCTCAATTTTAGTTTTTGTGTTTTTGAAAGTGGGTGTTATTGATGCTATTACAGTCATTTCTGTGTTTCTTTTGTTACAAAAGGCACAGTGTTTGCATTCTCTCTCAGGGTATATGTGGCATAAGACATAGAGGCTAGGTAAGTTACAGTTGTCTAAATATAGGAGTTCCAAATCTATAATGTGTTCTATGTTTCTGGGTCACTGCCAACCCCATTTTGCCTTTTCAACTGTCTCCCGATTAAGCTCTGCCTGTAGAGATTTCCAGAGAAAGGCAAGAAGTCTGAAGGACGGAGAATCCACTATGTATTATCACTGCTCCTGCTTCCCCTCAGTTTCACCCCCATAAAGGCAAAAATATTTTTTCAGATGAATTTTTTAAAAGAATTCTATTTTATGCCACATAAGTATTTATGATATATAGTATATTATATTGAATATATACTGTATATATATATATATATATATATATATATATATATATATTATATTAAATACATATTGTGTTACATATATTGTGTTTTATATATATATATCACTGGAGTGGGTTGTCATTTCCTTCTCCAGGGGATATTCCTCATCCTGGGATCAAACCTAGGTCTCCTGCATTGCAGGCAGATTCTTTACCATCTGAACCACCAGGGAAGCCCCATATATATATGTGTATTATACACACATATACATATATATGCATATAGTATTTTCTTTATCCTTTCATCTGCCACAAACACTTAGGTTGTCTTCATTCTTGACTATTGCAAATAATGCTGCAATGAGCATATAAGAGCAGAGCAGGAATCATGTCCTTTGGATATATTTTCAGGAGTGGGATTGCTGGATGATCTGATAATTCTATTTTTAATTTTTTGAGGAATCTCCACACTGTTTTTCATAGTGGCTGCACGATTTTACATTCCCACCAACGGAGCAGAAGGGTTCCCTTTTTACCACAACCTTGACAACACTTGCTATTTCTTGTCCTTTTGATAATAGCCATTGTAACAGATGTGATGTCTTTTTTCACAGTTTATTTTATATTGGAGTATAGTTGATTAACAATGTCATGATAGTTTCAGGTGTACAATAAAGTGATTTGTTATACATGTATTAATAGATGTAAGTATTATTTTTCAAATTCTTTTCCCATTTAGGTTGTTACATGATATGATCAGAAGATTTCTCTTTGGGGGGCCATGCCACGAGGCTTGTAGGATCTTAGTTCCCTGACCAGGGGTCAAACCCATGCACCCTGCAGTGGAAGTGTGGAGTCCTAACCACTGGACCACCAGGGAAGTCCTCCGTGTATCATTTTACTGATTGAGAATTTCTCTTTTGCTCTTGAGTTGACTAAGTTCCTTATACATTTTGCATATGAATCCATTAGCAGATACATGCTTTGCAATTATTTTCCTCTGCTCCATAGGTAAGTTGCCTTTTCATTTTCTTGATTGCTTCCTTTGCTGTGTAGAATCTTTTTAGTTTGATGTAATTCACTTGTTTATTTTTGCTTTAATTGCCTTTGCTTTGGGGTCAATTAAAAAAATTCTTTGTCAAAACCTATGTTAAAGTGCTTACCCCAATATTTTCTTCTTGGAGTTTTACAGTTTCAGGCCTTATGTTTAATCTTTATACATTTTGAATTGACTTGGGGATATGGTGTAAGATAACAGGCTATCCATTCCTCATGATGTTTTCTTGATTGTTGTTTTCCTTGCTTGCAGGTGGTCTTCCCAACCCAGGGACCCAACACACATCTCCTGCAAGTCTCCTGCGTTGCAGGGGAATTCTTTGCTGCTGAGCTACCAGGAAACACTCATTGCATGTTCTTGGAGCTCTTGTCAAATAGGTGAGCATATATGTGTGGGTTTGGCCTTCCCAGGTGGCACTAGTGGTAAGACACAGGTTGGATCCCTGGGTTGGGAAGATCCCCAGGAGGAGGGCACGGCAGTGCACTCCAATATTCTTGCCTGGAAAATCCCATGGACAGAGGAGCCTGGTGGGCTACTGCCTATAGGGTTGCAAAGAGTTGGACATGACTGAAGTGACTTAGCATGCACGCATGAACCCACGCATGCACATGTGGGTTTATTTCTGGGATCTGTATGTTGTTTCAAAGATCTGTGTATCTATTCTTATGCAAGAACCATACTATTTTGATTACTATACCTTTGTGATATAATGAAAGCAGGAAGCACGATGCCTCCAGGACTTTAACTTGTGGAGTGGTTCATCAAAGGGTAAAAACAATCAGTTATAAGCTAAATAAATTCTAGGGATCTAATGTACAGCATGTTGAATATAAATTTAAGACATTGTATGGTATACTGGAGACTTGATGAGGGAGTAGATCTTAGTTTTATCCCACACCCCACCTCCGAAAATCCTTTAACTATGTGAGGTAATATGTGTATTAAGTAGCCTGTGGTAATCATTTAAGAATGTATGCATACATCACATCACATTGTTCAACTTAAATATACAAATTTTATTTATAAATTATACCGCAACAAAGTAGGAGGAGATGGGAGGCATGCATATCCTGTTCACACTGAAAATTGATATAGGGACTACCCTTGTGGCTCAGTGATAAAGAATCTGCCTGCCAATTCAGAGGACATGGGTTTGATCCCAGGTCCAGGAAGATCCCACATACTGTGGAGCAATTAAACCGGTGTGTCACAACTGCTGAGCCCGAGCCCTAGAGCCCATGTTCTGCAATAATAGAAGCCATTGTAATGAGAAGCCCTTCCACTGCAACCAGACAGTAGCCCCTGCTCTTCACAGCTAGAGAAAAGCCTGTACAGCTAAATAGACCCAGCATAGCTTAAAAAATAAATGCTAAAGTAGTCCTTCGGGCTGAAGTGAAACACCGGTGGGCACCTATTTGGAGGACTGTGAAGAAATAAAGCACAAAGGCCAAGGGAACTGCACAGATAAACGCGAAAGCCAGTATTCCTGCACTTTGGGTTTATAACTGCTCTTTTCAAACAATACTTATTTATTAATGGACACATTGGGTCTTCATTGCAACACGATCTTCACTGCATCATGAGGGCGTCTCTCCAGCTGTGACACACGGGCTCCAGAGCATGCGGGCTCTGGAGTTGTGGCCCCAAGGTTTAGTTGATCCACCACATGTGGCATCTTAGATACGGGTTCAGGGTTTGAACCTACATCCCCTGCATTGGAAGGCGGATTCTAAACCACTGGACCACCAGGGAAATCCCTGTGACTTCTGTTTATCTTCTCCTCTGTTTTATTTTGATTTAAAAGAAAAATGTATAAAGCAGTAACCATAAATCTGTAAATAGGAACCATATGCAAACCTGCCATTTATTACAATAAATAAATAATGTGGCAGAGCTGGGAGGGAACAGAGTTTAGAATACTATGAAAATTATCTCAGTATTAATACAAACTTGACTTTTTTAAAGGTAAGATAATAATTATAATTCGCAGCATAACAAACCCCCCAAAAAAGCACAAAACAAATTTAAAAACTCCAGACTTAAAAATATTTTAAAAGTAAAGAGTAAGAGTGATAGTCACTGTGTGCAAGAGAAAATTTCAATTAATCACAGAAAAAGACAGTAATTGAGGAGTGATGGAACAAAAATGGGCTGACATGTGGAAAGTTAGAAAACTGTTAGGAAAAATCTTTCCTCGGAAATAATCTCTGCAATGCTGCTGCTGCTAAGTCGCTTCATCGTGTCCGACTCTGTGGGACCCCATAGACGGCAGCCCACCAGGCTCCTCTGTCCCTGGGATTCTCCAGGCAAGAATACTGGAGTGGGTTGCCATTTCCTTCTCCAATGCATGCATGCATGCTAAGTCGCTTCATCGTGTCAGACTCCGTGCAACCCCATGGGCAGCATCCCATCAGGCGCCTTTGTCCTCAGGATTCTCCAGGCAAGAATACTGGAGTGGGTTGCCATTTCCTTCTCCAAATCTCTGCAATTCCAACAGATAAAACTATTCGATGAAAAGGCAGGTTGGCAAAGAGGATTAACAATAAATGTAACCCAGTATATGTTATCTATTAATATAAGAGTCTTGTCTTACATCCAAAAAGAGTTTGCAAACAAAAGGGTAGAAAATGGTATCCATGCAAATCGTCCCAAAGTGGGAATTGCAGTGGCTGTACTGGCATTAGATGAAATAGATTTTAACAGAACTTTTTTTTTTTTTTTTTTAACAGAATATCAACAGACTTCTATATTAATAAAAAATCAGTACACAAAGGAGATGTATGAGTTATATATCCATAAGGTCCCCACAGCCTCCCCAAATATATGAAACAAAAAGTGACAGAACTGGATAGAGTACATAGTTCTAAATAATCCTTGGAGACTTCAACACTCCATTTTCAATGAGGGACAGGCACATAGACAGGAGACCAATAGTGAGATCAAGGAATGGAACAGCTAGGCCTAACTAACATCTGTAGAGCACACAGCCAAGAAAAGCAAATGTGTTTGGAAAGCAACACATGGAAGCCACAAGGCTTCCCTTGTGGCTCAGCTGGTAAAGAATTCTCCTGCCATGCGGGAGACCTGGGTTTGATCCCTGGGTTGGGAAGATCCGCTGGAGAAGGAACGGCTAGCCACTCCAGTATTCTGTCCTGGAGAATTTCAAGGACTGTATAGTCCATGGGGTCACAAAGAGTTGGACATGACTGAGTGGCTTTCACTTGGAAAGCAACAGCAAAGGAGACAGGGAAGTTTGCTACCCTTGCTTGAAATGGGCACACTTGAGAAGCAACCGGGATGACTGCCCCATGGTCCACCCCCTACGGCACACAATGATCTGTCTTCAGTGACCACCCTACTACACTGGATTTCTTATCCCCAAAGACTCTAGGCTGGCCCCTGGAAAGTGGGAATCAAAAGCGGAACTGTTAAGCTGTGTCATCAGCACCTCCTGTCACTATCGGCTGAACACACCCTAGACTTCCACTCTATGGATTCATTGATGATCCCCAGCCTCAGACTGCGTCCTCGGAGGTGGCAGGCAAAGGGGTCAAAACAGCCCACCTCAGGCCAGGAGTTGCCTCCTCAGGCACTAGAATAACAAGTTAGGGTGGGAAGAGACGGCCAAGGTCGAGAGGCAACAGAACAGGCACAAGCCAAAGCACAATCCAGGCACCTTTCGCAGCTCCAGCCCAGATCACCATCACCTTCAACTAACAAAACTTTTAGTTAGCAAAAGAGAAGCTAGTTAAAGCTCTTCAGGCTTCCCGGGTTGTGGTTGGGCCATCTTGTTGTGACACCAAAAGTTCTGTTTATCTCCCATCTACCCTACTAATGAAGGAGGGATCCCCTACCCTAAGAAGTGTGAGATGGCCAAGCACACGGGACTGGACAGATGGAAAGCTGTTGGTGAGTCTCAGGTACTCACAGCCTGGGTGGACAACAGGGAATGCCATGCAGGACAATGGGGGAGTGTGGCTCTGGAGTAGAGTTAAGCGGCACGCACCCTGGGAAATAGATGTTGAAGTAACAAGAGGATGGGGCACACCAGGGTTCCCACATGAGGGGATCATTGTCCTGTAGGAATCATTGCACTGCCTGGCAGGAAAGTAAAGCTTGGTGGGTGGAAGAATGGGCAGAGTGCGGCTAGTCTGGCTGATAGGAGAGAATCAGCTGGGTGGGATAGTTTTCTGACAGGGAGGGGGACATTGCAGGTGAGAGGCAGAGAAAGCACAGTTGAGCCAGCAGTGTATTTGAGGCTCAAAGGCATCAAGGCAGCTTAGAAAATTTGAGATCTTAATATACAGATGAGAAGCCTATGTAAAAAGGTCTACAGATGAAAAGCAATACTTTTCAGATGCCAGTGACCTATTTTGCAGAAAAGAAAAAGAAAAGCTGGTCCTAGAATTTATGTGGAATTGCAAGAGACCAGGAATAGCTAAGACAATCTTGAAAAAGAAAGTTGCAGGAGTCCCCAACCCTGTATCAGAACTTACCTTGGGAACAGTAATCAAGACAGTGTGGTACTGAGATAATGATAGACACACAGATCAATGGACTAGAACAGTGAGTCCAGAAATAAACCCAGATACATACCCTCAATTGATTTTCTGCAGGGATGTCAGATCATTAATTGGTGAGAAGTGCAAGTCCTGTCCCTAGAATGGTACAAGGAAAGCAGGATATCCACACACAATAGAATGAAGTTGGACTCCTACATTTCACCAAATACAGACATTAAAGTGATCCTCTGGACAGCACACAGCATTCAGCTACAAAAAGGAATGAGGTCCCAAATGAAACTCAAAATCATTATGCCAAGTGAGAGAGGCCAGACAAAAAAGGTCACATACTGTACAATTTCATTTGTAGCAACTATCCAGGAAAGGTAAGTCCACAGAGACAGAGAGCAGATTATTGGTTCTCAGAGCTTGGTTGCAGTGAGGGGGAAATGGAGAAGGACTGATTACTGGGCATGGGGTTTCCTTTTGGACACAACAGAGGGGATGGCTGAACTACAATGTGCATGTACCAGATGCCTGTAAAGTATACCCTTTAAAAAGGTGACATTTACCACAATAGCATACCAATATTTTTTAAAGATAACAAGTGCTTATTGGCTTAGACTTCTACAAATAGATTGGGAATTGACTTCAACATCTGCTAAAATGCATCCTTTAGGAAAATTTTTTGACCTTCATACTGGGGCACAAAATAGAGGAAACTTGAGGATAACACTGAATTTTTAAAAGATGTCCCTATAGTGTTAAGGGAGCTACTGAAGTTAGCCAATAGGTATATTTGCCTTAACCATCTTATCACTGCAGTGTTTCCGTTCTCCAGACCATAGCAGCCATTGTTGTAAAATATCCTACAGTGGGCATAGGCACTCTGACATATAGCTCAAAAGTTAAATTGAGTCTTTGCCACTTATAAACGGGCTTAACCCCATGGGACCAGATGGACTATCCTCACTGAAAATATTGATTATGAGTTAAGGTAAAATAAAACAAGGCTGATATAAAGCGAGAAACCCATATTACGTATGTTCTAGGTAGGGAAGGGGTAATTATCCCCACTGTTTTTCAATTCACTTCTCCAATATGCCCAGTTCTTGAGCCATGGGAAACAAATGGCGCCTCTGGATGGATTACCCCAGGCTTTTTTTCTTAATATATATATATGTATTTCTTGAAGTCTAGTTGACTTACAGTGTTTTAGGGGCAGAGCAAGCTGATTCAGTTATACATATATATTATTTTTCAAATTATTTTCTTTTCTAGGTTATACAAGACATTGACTATAGTTCCCTGTGATATATAGTAAACCTTTGTTGCATATCTATTTTTTAATTAGAAATCTATCATTGTATTCATACTAAGTGAAACAAATGGAATCAAAATAGAACAAATTTTTTAGGCAAACACTCATAAGTTTTCTAAAATAGATATACATACTATGTGTATGTGTGTGTGTGTGTAGCTTTTCTACTATGCTTGCTAAAGGCTTGAGAAAGAATATCAGAAAGAGAGATGGAAAATTGGAAAACATAAAGTAAATGAAATGAGGGCACTGAATATGAAATAGAAAAAGTGAAACAAACTAGATAAAAGTAAAAGATTATCGTATAGTCCAGTTGTTTTTAAACATGGTAGCTCATTAGAAACATGTCTGTAGCTTTGGGTAAAAAAAGAGATTGCCTGGGCATTTGTATATATATATATATTTTTTGTATTTCTAATACTTCAATTTTGTTTTTTATTTTTATTTTTTAATTTTATCTTATTTTTAAACTTTACATAATTGTATTTGATATTATGCCAAATATC
Source organism: Bos indicus (assembly GCF_029378745.1). Taxonomy (NCBI): domain Eukaryota; kingdom Metazoa; phylum Chordata; class Mammalia; order Artiodactyla; family Bovidae; genus Bos; species Bos indicus. The sequence continues at coordinate 54,769,509 of NC_091789.1, forward strand.
AAAATGAATCCACCCCAGGTATACATGTGTTCCCCATCCTGAACCCTCCTCCCTCCTCCCTCCCCATACCATCCCTCTGGGTCGTCCCAGTGCACTAGCCCCAAGCATCCAGTATCGTGCATCAAACCTGGACTGGCATCTCATTTCATACATGATATTTTACATGTTTCAATGCCATTCTCCCAAATCTTCCCACCCTCTCCCTCTCCCACAGAGTTCATAAGACTGATCTATACATCATTGTCTCTTTTGCTGTCTCGTACACAGGGTTATTGTTACCATCTTTCTAAATTCCATATATATGCATTAGTATACTGTATTGGTGTTTTTCCTTCTGGCTTACTTCACTCTGTATAATAGGCTCCAGTTTCATCCACCTCATTAGAACTGATTCAAATGTATTCTTTTTAATGGCTGAGTAATATTCCATTGTGTATATGTACCACTGCTTTCTTATCCATTCATCTGCTGATGGACATTTGGTTGCTTCCATGTCCTGGCTATTATAAACAGTGCTGCGATGAACATTGGCGTACACGTGTCTCTTTCCCTTCTGGTTTCCTCAGTGTGTATGCCCAACAGTGGGACTGCTGGATCATAAGGCAGTTCTATTTCCAGTTTTTTAAGGAATCTCCACACTGTTCTCCATAGTGGCTGTACTAGTTTGCATTCCCACCAACAGTATAAGAGGGTTCCCTTTTCTCCACACCCTCTCCAGCATTTATTATTTGTAGACTTTTGGATCGCAGCCATTCTGACTGGTGTGAGATGGTACCTCATTGTGGTTTTGATTTGCATTTCTCTGATAATGAGTGATGTTGAGCATCTTTTCATGTGTTTGTTAGCCATCTGTATGTCTTCTTTGGAGAAATGTCTATTTAGTTCTTTTCAAAAAAAAAAATCCAAGAAAATTCTGGATTTTAAAAAGTGATTACAGGTTTTTCTATTAAATGGTAGTTTTGGTGATATCAGTTCAGTTCAGTTCAGTTGCTCAGTCGTGTCCACTTTGCGACCCCATGGACTGCAGCACCCCAGGCTTCCCTGTCCATCACCAACTCCCTGACCTTGCTCAAACCCATGTCCATTGAGTTGGTGATGCCATCCAACCACCTCATCCTCTGTCATCCTCTTCTCTCCCTGCCTTCAATTTTTCCCAGCATCAGGGTCTTTTCCAAGGAGTCAGTTCTTTGCATCAGGTGACCAACATATTGGAGTTTCAGCTTCAGCATCAGTCCTTCCAGTGAATATTCAGGACTGATTTCCTTTAGGACTGCCTGGCTTGATCTCCTTGCAGTCCAAGGGACTCTCAAGAGTCTTCTCCAGTACCACAGTTCAAAAGCATCAATTCTCACCCTGAACCCCCCTCCCACCTCCATCTCCATACCCCTGTGGCAGATTCATGTTGATGTATGGCAAAACCAATACAATATGGTAAAGTAATTAGCTCCAATTAAAATAAATAAATTTATATTTTTTTAAAAAAGCATCAGTTCTTTGGAGCTCAGCTTTGTTTATGGTCCAACTCTCACATCCATATATGATTACTGGAAGAACCATAGCTTTGACTAGACAGACCATTGTCGTCAAGGGCATGTCTGCTTTATAATATGCTGTCCAGGTTGGTCATAGCTTTTCTTCCAAGGAGCAAGCGTCTTTTAATTTCATGGCTGCAGCCACCCTCTGCAGTGATTTTGGAGCCCAGGAAAATAAAGTCTATCACTGTTTCCATTGCTTCCCCATCTATTTGCCATGAAGTGATGGGACCGGATGCCATGATCTTTGTTTTTTGAATGTTGAGTTTTAAGCCAACTTTTTCACTCTCCTCTTTGACTTTCATCAAGCAGCTCTTTTGTTCTTCTTCACTTTCTACCATAAGGGTGATGTCATCTGCATATCTGAGGTTATTGATATTTCTCCCAGCAATGTTGCTTCCAGCTTGTGCTTCATCCAGCCCGGCCTTTTGCATGATATACTATGCTTCCCTCAGTTGCTCAGTGGTAAAGAATCTGCCTGCCAGTGCAGGAGATGCAAGAGACCTGGCTTCAGTCCCTGCATTGGGAAGTTCCCCTGGAGAAAGAAATGGCAGCCCGTCCGATATTCTTGCCTGGGAAAATCCCATGGACAGAGGAGCCTGGCAGGCTACAGTCCATGGGGTCACAAAAGAGTCAGGCACGACTTAGTGACTAAACAACAACAACAGCTCTGCATAGAAGTTAAATGAGCAGGGTGACAGTATACAGCCTTGACGTACTCCTTTCCCAGTTTGGAACCAGTCTGTTGTTCCACGTCCGGTTCTAACTGTTGCTTCTTGACCTGCACACAGATTTCTCAGGAGGCAGGTAAGGTGGTCTGGTATTCCCATCTCTTGAAGAAGTTTCCACAGTTTGTTGTGATCCACACAGCCAAAGGCTTTGGTGTGGTCAATAAAGCAGAAGTAGATGTTTTTTAGGAACTCTCTTGCTTTTCGTATGATCCCACGGATGTTGGCAATTTGATCTCTGGTTCCTCTGCCTTTTTTTGGTGATGTAGAATTCTATTATTTTTCTGTTGACCAATCATGACACAATGGTATTAAGTGAATAATAGTTACATACCCACCATGGTAAAAGATGTTTATCAGTTTTCACAATCAATAGCCAGACAAAAAATAAAAGGTAATTACAAATGCAAGCCATAATTGGAGCATGATTAATCTAACAGTATAAAATGATTAACATACAATTTGGGAGTTAAGCAGAGTGATGGGGTAAGCAGAAGTGCATGCACGCATATGTTTTCATCCACCCAGCCAGTCTATGTCTTTTGGTTGGTACATTTTACCCATTTACATTTAAGGTAATTATCGATATATATGATCTTATTACCATTTTCTTAATTGCTTTGGGTTTATTTTCTGTAGGTCTTTTCATTCTCTTAACTTTTGCTTGTGTGGAAAGCTTTTGATTTCTCCATCAAATCTGAATGAGGATCTTGCAGGGTGGTGTATTCTTGGTTGGAGTTTCTTCCTTTCCATCACGTTAAATATATCATGCCATTCCCTTCTGGCTTGTAGAGTTTCTGTTGAGAAATCAGCTGATAACCTGACGGGGGTTCCCTCGTGTGTTATTTGTCATTTTCCCCTTGTGCTTTTAATATTTTATCTTTGTCTTTAATTTTGGTGAGTTTGATTACTAGGTGTATTGGTGGATACAGTCACCAGTATACCTCCTTGGGTTTGTCCTCCTTGGATAAACCTCCTTGGGTTTATCCTGCCTGGGACTCTCTGCCTTTCCTGGACTTCGTTGACAATTTCCTTTCCCATGTTAGGGAAGTTTTCAGCTATTATCTCCTCACATATTTTCTTGAGTCCTTTCTCTCTCTCTCTTCTCCTTATGGGACCCCTTTGGTGCATTTAATGTTGTCCCAGAAGTTTCTTACGCTGTCCTTTTTTTTTTTTTTTTTTTGCATTTTTTTCCTTATATTCTGTTTCACAGCAGTGATTTCCACCATTCTGTCCTCCAGGTCCCTTATCCATTCTTCTGCCTCAGTTGTTCTGCTATTGACTTCTTCTAGTGTTGTGTTCATCTCAGTTTGTTCTTTAGTGCTTCTAGGTCTCTGGTAAACAATTCTTGCATCTTCTCCATTGTTTTTCTTCTTGCTTCTTCTGCATGCCCTCTGGTGGATGAGGCTAAGAGGCTTCTGTAAGCTTTCTGGTGTGAAGGACAGGGTGGGGAAACCTGGGTCTTGTTTTGGTGGGCAAGGCCTTGGTCAGTAAATCTTTAATTCAATTGTCTGCAAATGGGTGGGCTTGTACTCCCTTCTTGTTAGTGTTTTGGCCTGAGGCATCCCAGGGCTGGGATCTATGGGCTCTGTGGTAAGGTTAATGGCAAGTCCAATTGGACTTACATCAAGGGGGACCTTCCAGGACTGCTGCTGCCAGTGTCCCCGTCCCTGCCATGAGCCCTTGCCGACTCAGGCCTCCACAGGTGACCCTCCAACAGTAGCAGGTAGTTTTGCATCAGTCTCCTCTGGGGTCACTGCTCCTTTCCCTTGGGTCGTGGTGCGTGTGAGATTGTGTTTGTGCCCTCCAAGAGTGGAGTCTCTGTTTCCTCCAGTCCTGTGGAAGTACTATAATCAAAGCCCGGTGGCCTTTAAGGTCAGATTCCCTGGGGATTCCCAGCCCCTTTATCAAATTCCCCAGGTTGGGAAGCCTGATGTGGGGCTAAGAACTTTCACAACAGTGAGAGAACTTCTTGAGTATCATTGTTCTCCAGTTTGTGGGCTGCCCAATGGCGGGGGGGGGGGGGGGTACAGGATTTGATTTTATCGTGATTGCACCCTTCCTACCATCTCATTGTAGCTTCTCCTTTGTCTTTGGATGTGGGGTGTCTCTTTTTGGTAGGTTCCAGCATCCTCCTGTCAATGCTTGTTCAACAGGTAGTTTCAATTCTGGTGTTCTCACAGGAGGAGATGAGCACATATCCTTCTACTTCCCGAATCTGGGGTGTGAGGTGGCTAAGCAACTCAAAATATGAATTTGGGAGGGAGTGTGTATAACTGTTTAGTGCAGAGCAGGTGCTTAGTGCAGTCTTGAAAGAAGTCACTCTCTCTTCATGTCATGGAGCCTTGCAGTGAATTATGGGAGCCCTGATGAAACAGGGTTCAGTCCAATTTTTACTGCTTCTTCCACTCTCCATTCTCATCAGCATCCATATCAACTTTGTATGCTCCTACTAAGTAGCTTTAGCAACATTAAAACCACCACATTCTCTTTCTGTCTCTCACAGGAGGTTTTAATCAGTTGCTGATATTTGATCTATACACCTTTGCTTTTTCTTTCTTTTTTTAAAAAGTGTATCCCTGCTGGTGTGAGTTGTCCCAGCGTGGCATCTGGGCAGCACATTCAGGTTCCCGTACACCAGGCCAACCCCCCTGCCCCGCCCTATATCGACACTGTAGTTTTGCTTTTGCACTAATGGAATGAAAGGGAAGGGACTCCTGTGGGCTTAAAGTGTGACCTGGGCCTGTCAGGCCCTCAGGGAAGCTGAGGGCCTTGACCACTCACTGGATGGCGATCATGCCAATCCTTGACTCCTGGCAAATGAGCTTAGAGCTGGCGCTGGAGGAAGTGGTCCCCGGTTGACCTTTAAGCTCCACCTACCGTCACCAGCCCTTCAGGATCTTTCCTGCGTGTACACCGCCATCTCAGCCTCGTTCGTGGTGGGCCAGTCTCCGGGCCACCCCCTTGCCATTCCTGTCGCGGGTCCCACACCAGCAACTTCACAGAGTCCTGTTCCCTGTGCAGCTGACATCTCTGCCGCCCACACACCGCACCCTGCGGTCTGCGCTGTGAACGGCGTCTCCTCCGCGACTCTCAACTAAACGGCTGCCATCTTCCCCGTGGACATCACTGCAGACCCATCACCGTCTGGCACAGTCTCTCCTGCCATGTCTGCCACAGAGGAGCACGACTGGATGCCAGGTGGCCTGGACAGGGCTGTTGGCAGGGCGGGCTGTGACCCCAGTCCCCTTGGGGTCCTGGCACCTGCTTGGGAGGGGACGGATGGGGTCGAGGAGGCCGTGGCCCTCTTCTGCCCTCCCTGAGGGTGTCAGGAGGCCTTCACAGGGGGCACGGTGGGCCACAGGCCACAATGGAAGAGTGGGCTATAGAGCCGTTAGAGGAGGAGGAGGAGTCTGATTTCGAGCTGGAGGATCTGGAGGAGGAGGAGCACCTGGAGGAGGAGGAGCACCTGTTGGAAGAGGTCAAGGAGGAGGAGACAGTAGAGAATGATGAGAGTGAGCAGGAAGGTGCAGCAGTGGTTGCAGGCCACAGGGACCCCTTGGAGCAGTTTGGCCCTGTGTTCTGGGGTCTGGTCCACTCCCTTCTACACAGTTTCTCCTACGATGACCATGTCCTGGTCTGGCCCCCTGGCCCCTGCCCGATGGCCAGGCACAGCTCCCAGCCTCCCTCCGGCCCTGGAGAGGGTCCCGCGCCTCGGCAGGAGCAGGAATACCTGGCAGAGGGAGGCGAGGCCTCGCAGGGTGAGTACCAAGCAGAGGGCGCCCCACCCTGGAAGCCTCAGGGACCCAGGGTCCAGGGGTCTGCATCCCAGAAGTCAGAGGAATCTACAGTGGAGGCTGAGCTCTGGGAGGGTGGCGCCCTGGCTGTTGCCTCTGAGTCCTGGGAGGCTGGGACCTGTGGTCCTGGCAGGGCCGAGGTAGGCAAGTGGCGGCCAGGCCCTCAGGCCTTTGCGGACCCTTTGGGGGCATCGGGCTCAAAGGCAGGCTGCACTCATCACTGGCCTCTAGCGGTTAAGCAGCGGGTCAAAGCTCTCAAAAACCTCCAGGCATAATTTGCACAAGAGGAAGCCCAATTCTATAAAGACCTTTACGGTCTTGAGAAAAAGTATGCTTCCTTCTGCCAGCCTCTTGTTTGATAAGAGATGACATCATCAATGCAATTCACGAGCCCACAGAAGGTGAATGTTAGTGGCCAGTACCTGTTCCAGAAGGAGCCTGGGAGGAGATGGAGAGCCTGAAGGGAAGGAGAAACAAAGGGCATCCCTCGTTTTGCTTGAGGGCATTTAAAAACCTAAAGATTCTCGGTAGCATGATCTGGGAAAATGATGCACTTGTACTGGAGCACCTGAAAGATGTAAAAATAAAAATTCTCAGGGGTCCGGGAACCAATGAGCGTCACAGTAGAATTTCTTTTTAAGTGAGAGGAATACTTTTTCAACGAAGTTCTGAGAGAAACATACCAAATATGGTCAGACCCAGATGATTCTGATCCCTTCTTCTCCAAAGGGCCAGAAATAATCAGCAGCACAGGGTGTGAGATCTACTGGAAAGACGGGAAAGACCTCACCCTGAAAACCCTGAAGCTGCAGAAATGTGAGGCCCCTGACAGTGTCGCATCAACCTGTAGGAAGGTGCCCAGCTATTCTTTCTTCACCTAATTCTCTCCTCCCTGGGGTAGAGTACTGGATGTGTCTACTGATTATAAATTGTGTTATTTTTTTCCGCGAAGTTCCGGTCCCAAAGTCTGTATTACACTTCACACAAGAAGCGAGTGATTATCAGTATGAAGAGTCTGATGAGGAGGTCCAAGAAGCTGAAGGTGAGGAGGAGGACAGCGATAAAAAGCCAGAAGAAGGACCTGAAAAGGACCTGGACCCAGCACAGGACAGCCCCGGAGAACCCAGGTATCTTTGTGCAGCTCTGAGTATCACCCAGCCACCATTCCTGACATACATTTTTAAATGTTCTCCCCAAAGTAAATAATAATTAAAACTTGGTTAAAGTCTAGTTTCAAAACAGCTTAATGTTAATAATACTTTGTGTGCTAGATAACATAGAACACAGCATGTTCTGAAATGTACTTCATTCACAGCTACAGGTCCTTTGAGCTGTAGCTGTAAGGCTTCTCCACGTGGGAAATTTTTCAGACCTGGTAGCAGAGACCACTGTTTGTCTGGAACACAGTTAACCAGAACAAGCGACTAAAGGTGACTGGAATGTACACTAGCTGGGCCTTCAGCACTGAGCTATAGACATATGGTCTTTTGTCTTAACCGGGAGAAAGCAAATGCCTTTGAGGTTGTGACTACTGACAAAGATGTAGTCAGTAAAAATTTTCAAGTGGGAGCACATTTAATGACTAATCCCTATTTGTTCAGTTTTTCTAGTTCATGGGACAATCAGAAGAAAAGCAAATTAGTCATGGTGAGATTGTTGTTCACCGCTGAATTGGTCATTCAGTTCAGTTCAGTTCAGTTCAGTCGCTCAGTCGTGTCCGACTCTTTGCGACCCCATGAATCGCAGCACGCCAGGCCTCCCTGTCCATCACCGAATTGGTCATTAAGTCAACTTATATCTGACCTATCCCTTCCTCTCTTTCTTGCTTTGCTTTTTCCTGTCTTTCTTCTCTTCCTTTTATGGATGTGCAAACTGAGAGTCTGGGAGTTTAAGAGTGTGATTGATGGAGAGGGCACAGGCTTGTAAGGTGGAAAGACTTATTAGATAAGTCTCTCTCAAGAAAAACCAACAACAACAAAGCAGGCATTTTGGTGTTTGGCGAGTGGGAGAGGACGTTGGTATGAGGGGTGAGTGAGTGATGACATATCTCAAGGTCTGTGTTGAGAGAGGTAAATGTGGTAATTTCTCTTTTGACTTAGCAGGCATATGTAGGACTGACTGTTTTCTTAGATTTAGAAAGTCACTGTTGCCTGTTACTGATTTACAATTTTTTTAAATTAATTTATATATTTTAATTGGAGGCCAGTTACTTTACAGTATTGTGGTGGTTTTTGCCATACATCAACATGAATCAGCCATGGGTGTACATGTGTCCCACCATCTTGACCCCGCTCCCACCTCCCTCCCCACCCGATCCCTCTGAGTTGTCCCAGAGCACCCTGGGAGAGATTCTTTGGAGAGATGTCTGTTTAGTTCTTTGGCCCATTTTTTGATTGGGTTGTTTATTTTTCTGGAATAGAGCTGCATGAGCTGCTTGTATATTTTGGAGATTAATTCTTTGTCAGTTGCTTGTTTGCTATTATTTTCTCTCATTCTGAAGGCTCCCTTTTCACCCTGCTTATAGTGTCCCTCGTTGTGCAAAAGCTTTTATGTTTAATTAGGTCCCATTTGCTTATTTTTGCTTTTATTTCCATTACTCTGGGAGGAGGGTCATAGAGGATCTTGCTGTGATTTATGTCAGAGAGTGTTCTGCCTATGTTTTCCTCTAAGAGTTTTACAGTTTCTGGTCTTAGGTTTAGATCTTTAATCCATTTTGAGTTTATTTTTGTGTATGGTGTTAAAAAGTGTTCTAGTTTCATTCTTTTACAGGTGGTTGACCAGTTTTCCCAGCACCACTTGTTAAAGAGGTTGTCTTTTCTCCATTGTATATTTTTGCCCCCTTTCTCAATGATAAGGTATTCATAGGTGTGTGGGCTTATCTCTGGGCTTTCTATTTTGTTCCATTGATCTATATTTCTGTCTTTGTGCCAGTACCATAATGTCTTGACTGTAGCTTTGTATTGTCGTCTGAAGTCAAGCCGGTTGATTCCTCCCGTTCCATTCTTCTCTCTCAGGATTGCTTTGGCTATTTGAGGTTTTTTGTGTTTCCATACAAATTGTGAAATTATTTGTTCTAGTTCTGGGAAAAATCCCGTTGGTAGCTTGACAGGGATTGCTTTGGGTAGTGTACTCATTTTCACTATATTGACTCTTCCAATCCACGAACATGGTATATTTCTCCATCTATTTGTGTCATCTTTGATTTCTTTCATCAGTGTTTTATAGTTTTCCATATATAAGTCTTTTGTTTCTTTAGGTAAATTTCTTCCTAAGTATTTTATTCTTTTCATTGCAATGGTGAATGGGATTGTTTCCTTAGTTTCTCTTTCTGTTTTCTCATTGTTAGTGTATAGGAATGCAAGGGATTTCTCTGTGTTAATTTCATATCCTGCAACTTTACTATATTCATGGATTAGCTCTAGTAACTTTCTGGTGATGTCCTTAGGGTTTTCTATGTAGAGGATCATGTCATCTGCAAACAGTGAGGGTTTTACTTCTTTTCCAATCTGATTCCTTTTATTTATTTTTCTTCTCCAATTTCTGTGGCTAGGACTTCCAAAACTATGTTGAATAGTAGTGGTGAGAGTGGGCACCCTTGTCTTGTTCCTGATTTTGGAGGAAATGCTTTCAATTTTTCACCATTGAGGATAATGTTTGCTGTGGCTTGTCGTATATGGCTTTTATTATGTTGAGGTATGTTCCTTCTATGCCTGCTTTCTGGAGAGTTTTTATCATAAATGGGTGCTGAATTTTGTCAGAGGCTTTCTCTGCATCTGTTGAGATAACCATATGTTTTTTATCATTCAGTTTGTTCATATGGTGTATCCCATTGATTGATTTGTGAATACTGAAGAATCCTTGCATCCCTGAGATAAAGCCCACTTGGTCATGATGTGTGATCTTTTTAATATGTTGTTGGATTTGGTTTGCTAGAATTTTGTTGAGGATTTTTGCGTCTCTGTTCATCAGTGAGAAAGTGTCCGTAGTTTTCTTTCTTTGTGGCATCTTTGTCTGGTTTGGGTATGAGGGTGATGGTGGCCTCATAGAATGAGTTTGGCACTTTACCCGCCTCTGCAATTTTCTGGAAGAGTTTGAGTAGGATAGGTGTTAGCTCTTTAAGTTTTTGGTAGAATTCACCTGTGAAGCCACCTGGTCCTGGGCTTTTGTTTGTTGGAAGGTTTTTTATTACAGCTTCAATTTCCGTGCTTGTGATGGGCCTGTTAAGATTTTCTATTTCTTCCTGGTTCAGTTTTGGAAAGTTATACTTTTCTAAGAATTTGTCCATTTCTTCCAAGTTGTCTATTTTATTTGCATATAACTGCTCATAGTCTTCTCTTAGGACCTTTTGTATTTCTGTGTTGTCTCCTGTGATTTCTCCATTTTTTTTTTCTAAGTTTATTGATTTGTTTCTTCTCCCGGTTTTTCCTGTGAGACAGCTAATGGTTTGTCTATTTTATTTATCTTCTCAAAGAACCAGCTTTTAGGTTTGTTGATTTCTGCTACAGTCTCCTTTGTTTCTTTTTCAGTTATTTCTGCTCTCAGCTTTATGATGTCTTTCCTTCTACTAACTTTGGGGTGGTTCATTTCTTCTTTTTCTACTAGCTTTAGATGTAAAGTTAGGTTCTTTATTTGATGTCTCTCTAGGTTCTTGAGGTAGGCTTGTATTGCTATGAGTCTCCCTCTTAGCACTGCTTTTACTGAATCCCATAGGTCTTGGCTTGTCGTGTTTTCATTTTCACTTGTTTTCTATGCAGATTTTCATTTCCTTTTTGATTTCTTCCATGATCTGTTGGTTATTCAGAAGCGCGTGTTGTCTAGCTTCCATATATTTGCATTTTTAATAGTTTTCTTTTTTTTTTTTCCTGTACTTCACATCTAATCTTACCGCCTGGTGGTCAGAAAAGATGCTTCAAATGATTTCAATTTTTTTTTTTTAATTTTGCCAAGGCTATATTTATGGCCCTGAATGTGATCTATCCTGGAGAATGTTCCATGTACACTTGAGAAAAAGGTGAATTCCATTGTTTTTGGGTGACATGCCCTACAGATATCAATTAGCTCTAACTGGTCCATTGTATCATTTAGCACTTGTGTTTCCTTGCTAATTTTTTGTTTGGTTGATCTATCCATAATTGGGGGGGTATTAAAGTCCCCCACTATTATTGTGTTACTCTTAATTTCCCCTTTCATACTCGTTAGCATTTGTCTTCCGTATTGAGGTGCTCCTGTGTTGGGTGCATATATATTTATAATTGTTATATCTTCTTTTTGGATTGATCCTTTGATCATTATGTAGTGTCCTTCTTTGTCTCTTATCATGGTCTTTATTTCACATTCTATTATATCTGATATGAGAATTCCTCTCCTGCTTTCTTTTGGTCCCCATTTACATGAAATATCTTTTTCCAGCCCTTCAGTTTTAGTCTGTACATGTCCCTAGGTTTGAGGTGAGTCTCTTGTAGACAGCATATATAGGGGTCTTGTTTTTTTTATCCAGTTGACCAGTCTTTGTCTTTAGGTTGGAGCATTTAACCCATTTACAGTTAAGGTAATTATTGATAAGTATGATCCTGTTGCCATTTACATTTTTTTTGGGGGGGTGGTTCATTTTTATAAACGTTTACTGTGTTTTCTGTCTAGAGAAGATCCTTTAGTATTTGTTGAAGAGCTGGTTTGGTGGTGCTGAATTTTCTCAGCTTTTGCTTGTCTGTAAAGCTTTTGATTTCTCCTTAATATCTGAATGAGATCCTTGCTGGGTAGAGTAATCTTGGTTGTAAGTTTTTCTCTTTCATCACTTTAAGTATGTCCTGCCATCCCTTTCTGGCCTGGAGAGTTTCTATTGAAAGATCAGCTGTTATCCTTATGGGGATCCCCTTGTGTGTTTTTTGTTGCTTTTCTCTTGCTGCTTTTAATGTTTGATCTTTGTTAGTTTGATTAATTTGTGTCTCGGGGTGTTTTGCCTTGGGTTTATCCCGTTTGGGACGCTCTGGGTTTCTTGGACGTGGGTGGCTGTTTCCTTCCCCACATTAGGGAAGTTTTTGACTACTATCTCCTCAAGTATTTTCTCACGCACTTTCTTTTTGTCTTCTTCTTCTGGGACACCTATGATTCGAATGTTGGGGCATTTAACTTTGTCCCAGAGGTCGCTGAGGTTGTTCTCATTTCTTTTAATTCTTTTTTTTTTCTTTTTTCCTCTGTGCTTCATTGATTACTACCATTCTGTCTTCCACCTCACCTATCCTCTCTTCTGCCTCAGTTATTCTACTGTTGGTTCCCTCCAGAGTGCTTTTGATCTCAATTACTGCATTATTCATTACTGGTTGATTCTGCTTTATTTCTTCTAGGTCCTTAGTTAAACATTTCTTGCATTTTCTCGATTCTTGCCTCTAGTCTATTTATCTGTAGCTCCATTTTGTTTTCAAGATTTTGGATCATCTTTACTGTCCTTATTCTGAATACTTTTTCAGGTGTCTCCTCCTCTTTTGTTTGATTTGGTGGGTTTTTAGCATGTTCCCTCACCTGCTGAATATTTCTCTGCCTTTTCAGTTTGTTTAGATTGCTATGTTTGGGGTGCCCTTTCTCAGGATGGAAGTTTGTGGTTCCTCTTAATTGTGGAGTCTTCTCCCTGTGGGTGGGGTTGGACTAACGCTTGTCAAGGTTTCCTGGTTGGGGGGAGCTTGTGCCTGTGTTCTGGTGGGTGGAACTGAATGTCTTCTCTCTGAAGTGCAGTGAAGTGTCCAGTAGTGAGTTTTGGGATGTCTATGGGTTTAGCATGGCTTTGGGTAGCCCGTCTGTTAATGTTCAAGGTTGGGTTCCTGTTTTGCTGGAGAATTACTGTGGTGTGTCTTGCACTGGATCTTGTTAGGTCTTGGGTGGAGCTTGGTTTCAGTGTAGGTGTGGAGACATTGGGGTGAGCTCTTCTCTACTAATGCTCTCTGGAGTCAGGCGTTCTCTGATGTTCTAAAGTTTTGGAGTTAAGCCTCCTGCCTCTGGCTTTCGGTCCCTGTCTTACAGTAGCCTCAAGACTTCTCCATCCACACAGTATAGACGATAAAACCCCTAGGTTTATTGATGAAACAGTTCTCCACAGCCAGACACACCCAGAGAGATTCACAGAGTTATATAGAGAAGAGAAGAGGGAGGAGGGAGATACAGGTGACCAGGAGGGGAAAAGGGAGAGTCAAAAGGGGAGAGAACAGTCTAGCCATTAATCTAATCCCTAAGTGCTCTCCACAGCCTGGAACACCCAGAGAGATTCACAGAGTTATATACAGAAGAGAAGAGGGAGGAAGGCGATAGAGGTGACCTGGAGGAGGAAAGGGAGAGAGCAGTCAAGCCAGTAATCAGATCTTTTAAGTGAAAATGGATACTGAAGTTTAGATTCTTAGAGGTACAAATTGATAACAAATATCAAAAAGCAAAGATTATAAACCTGGGAGAGAGGTTAGACTCTCAAAAATAAAATATAAAAAATACAAACATAATCAGTCACAGTAATCAAAGAACTATGGAATTTGTTTTCTAAAAAACAACAGGGTTTTTTGGGGGAAACGTAATACTAGGCTATAAAAAGGAAAGTTAAAGGAGTGATAAAAACTAAATTAACAAAAATTAAAAAGTGATAACAGTAAAAATATATCTAGGAATTTCTCTGGGCATTGTGGGGTCTATTCAGTGTCAGATCATCCCTTGTTCTGGCTTGTACTTGTTCTCAAGGTATATAGGCGCCCCTCAAATATCTCTAGTATTAAATGCAGGGTTTCAATCTGTTGTACCTGTTACTTCCAAAGCGGTTCCCCCTTTGTTTATTTTGGCTTCCTCTGCAAGTCTCTTCAGTGTCTAATTTCTGCCCTGACACAAGGGGGTGAAGGTGGCCACTTACTTGGGCTCACTTGTTCAGTTGTGTTGTAGAGAGGGAGGGACACTGCAAACAAACACCGCTGGCATGTGTGGGGAGTGCTCGCAGGGGATGGACCACACTGGGTTTGCCACAGTCCAAGGCAGCATGTGCTTCCCGGGTCTAGACTGATCAGTCTCCAGGGTGCTCTGCAAGGGCACTGTGCCAAGTGGGCCCTGCGTTTCATGCACTTCCCAGGTCTCAGCCGCTCAGATTCTCAGGTGCTCCACAAGGGCACAGACCCGGATAGGCTGTGTGTTTTGTGGCCCTCCCAGGTCCGAGCAGCTCAGGCGACCGGGTGCTCGGTGGGCCATGCGTCTTAACTCACCTGCCTGGTGCCCCGCCACTCAGTTTCCGCAAGAGCGCAGTTCCAGGTGTGCCGTATGTCTCCTCTGGGGAGCTGATCCCAGGCTGTGACACTCCTGGCAGATGTCAACCATCTAGGATCCCAAGAAGACGAGGTTAGCAACTGTCAGCCTGCTCACAGTTTGGTGGAAGATGTCATCTCTGGGGCCAAGATTGCAGCAGCCCCTTGCCTTCCGGCTCTGGCTATCTCTCGCCTGCCTCTCTGCCTCCAGGGAGGGAGGGCCCTATATGGCAGCTGGCTTATTCTCCTTTGGTATTTGCTCAATCCTTTGTTCTGTGAGCGTGCCAGGGGTGCTGATAGAGCATTTCATGAGAAAGGTCTTTTTTGTGTGTCTCTCTGGCGATCCCACGGTTTGGGTGCTGTCTCACATTAGCTCCCTCAGACTGTTCTCAGGGCATTCAGGCCCAGTTCTTACCCTAAGGACTAGTTATGCAGGCTGCGCCTTCCTGCCCAGCCCCGACTCACTGGTGGTGGACCCGAGTGTCTGGGCCACTTCTCCACTGGCAGTTGTGCTTAGGTGCGTACTCTGTGGTGTTTTTTTTTTTTTTTCCTCCTGGTTATGTTGCCCTCTGAGATTCCAGAACTCCCCTCAGGCACTCCTGTGCGAGGGTTTCCTACTGTGTGGAGACTTCTCCTCTTTCCTGACTCCCTCCCCAGGATGGGTCTCTGTCCCTAAATCTTTTGTCTCAGTTTTTGTCTTTTATATTTTGTCCTACCTCCTTTTGAAGAGATTGGGCTGCCTTTCTGGGTGCTTGGTGTCCTCCGCCAGCATTCAGAAGTTGTTTTGTGGAAGTTGCTCAGCATTCAAATGATCTTTTGATGAATTTGTGGGGGAAGTAAGTGGTCTCCCCGTCCTATTCCTCTGCTATCTTGGGACTGCCCCCTGGTTTACAATTGTTAATTGACTCTTACTTCATCCCACAGCTGTCAAGCATAGAAAGACATGATGGAGGTAGAAACAGTGGACGCGTCCCTCACGAATTTGAGATTTTCAGCTGCTCAGTAGCCACTGGGAATTTTATCAACACTGGTTTTGTTCCAGATTTCATCATGTGAAATGTCTTATCCACTGACATCTGACTTTTTTTCTTACATTTGTCAGATATATTTGACTGCGTTTGTTCATGTTAAAAATAAAAATTTGCTAGCCATGGATAAGCCGCAGATTTTTTAGATGTGTAACACTGATGCAAATCTTGTATCTTTTTGTTTGGGTCCACTTTACTGTCATTGAAACCATTTTTTTAAGTTCTTGCATTGCAGGTGGATTCTTTACCAACCAAGTTATCAGGAAGCCCTGTATTGCAGCCACAGGTTAATTAATATATCAATTGACAAACAATTTATGTAAAGAGAGAGACGGAGGTCTAGCCCCTACTTCATTTTAGTGAGAAGAACCAGGGGGTGACCAAGCTTATCTGGAGACCAGATGGAGCTATTGAGCTGCCACAGACCAGCGGCATCAGCATCACCTGGGAACTTGATAGAAGCACAACCTCTCAGGCCCCACTCCAGATTTACTGGATCAGTATTCTGAAGGTGGCCCAGCTATCAGAGCTTTATGTGTCCTCCAGGTAACTCTGAGGCATCTCAAAGTTTCAGCATCACCATCTAAGAGCAATGATGGGCATGGGGCAGGGGATGGGTGTTGTGAGGGACTGAGTTTCTCCTGTGGTAAGACCACCGTTTGCTGAGTGATTTGATACACAGGTAAGCTGAATGGGATAGTAAAGGCTGACAGTAAAAGAATGGGGACGAGACTAGAATTCTCAAGGCCCTGAGATACAGAAAAACCTCCTGGCAGGGCAGGGATTGGATGGTGGCAGTGAAGAAAAAAATGGATGAGGGAACAAACTAGGTTCAGAAGATAGAACCATTATGATATCATGAATATGGGGTTTAAAAACATGCAAAACAATCACTGATGAGAGATACATCTGTGTAGTAAAAGGTATGCATGGAAGGAATGCATGCATATGTAACTTGTAGAAAGGCATGCATGAGGATGATAAACACCTTGCTTAGGATAGTGGAGAGGGAGAGAGGAGAATTCAACTGGGAAGGGTTACTCTTACTTTCCTAGGGCTGCTGTAACAAATTACCACAAAGTAGGTGGCTTAAAACAACATAAAATTTATTCTCGCATTAGTTCTAGAGATCAGAAGTCTGAAAGCAAGGGGCTCTGGGGGAGAATCCTCCTTGCCATCCCCAGTTTGTGGTGGCTTCTGACACTTCTTGGCTTGTGGCAAAATAACTCCTGTCTTCACATGACCTTCTTCCCTGTGTCTGTGTATCTCAAATCACACTCTTTCTGTCATAAGGATACCACCCAGTCCATTTAGGGCCCATCCCAAATCCAGGGTGACTCCATTAAATTAGATCCTGATGTAATTACAACTGCAAAGACCCTATTTCCAAATAAGGTCACGTTCACAGGTACCAGGGACCTGGACGTGGGCATATCTTTCTGGAGGACACAGGTACGTACCGGGCTTCAACTGTATCTGTAGTGTAAAATTTCTGAAGTTGGGTGATGGGTACACGGATGTAGTATTCTTTATACCATTATGTAGGTCTGAAATGTTTCCTGACCTTCCCCCACCAAAAAGACAGAAGAAAGAAAATGGGCCTAAGAAATGGAAGCTATTTAAGGGGGGTGACGGGGGGATGAAGTTGTAATTGACCAGAATACAGGATCAGAGAAGGAGAAAGGCCAGGGGGTTGACGGTAGAGGATTTCCTTTAGGCATGTTTTGGTAAGGCAGTGTAGGTGCTCTCTAGGTCTCATTGGTACCACCCCCTCCACCTCTTTCATATTCTATGGTAGCATGTCTCATATCCTAATATATTTTCACATTTTTACATATTTGTGTCTGCTTCCATCTCCCAAACTGTAGGATATGAGCTTCTGAATGATTGGGATCTTAAAGGGATTTATTTTTCTCTGTCTCTCCCAAAGCACCTATCAATACTACTGTGTTTTCTTTTTAGTAGGTGCTCCATAAATGAGCACTAAAATAAAGTTAATGCAATGCCATCCTCTTTTCTGTCATCGGTGTTAACATTTTAAAAGTGCATTACCACATAGTAACATGCAGTATTCCTTATGGAGTGGCACAGGGCTTTGTCTCCCCCACTCAGTATTTAATTTCATTGAATGAGTTAATACATATAAAGCACTCAGAAGAGCACATGGCACTTAAGTGTCATGTAAGTGTTTGCTCTTAGTCTTACCATTTTAATTTAATTTTCATAGTGTTAACTATTATCCCTAAGAAGTTAAAATGCACAAGAGTCCCATAGCCAGTGCAAGTATCACTTTATAAATAAATAAAGCAAAGAGAATGTAACCAACTTAATAATAATAATACCTTTGAGACTAGAAATCTTGTGTCCTCACTCCCAGACTTTTGTAGTAAAAGTCTGACTCCATTAGATAGCTCACAAACTACATTAAAACATTTATTTTCATTGATTTATAATTTATCCCTTGTGTACATTCAGAGAAAAATTAAGACACCTTACAGTAAAAATACATAAACAATAGCCACACTATTCACAATAGCCAAGACGTGGAAAAAGCCTGAATGTCCATCAACAGATGAATGGATAAAGAAGATGTGATACATTACTCGGAATGAAATAATGCCATTTGCAGGAACATGGAGTAACATCGATGGGCCTAGAGATTACCATACTAAGTCAGAAAGAGAAAGACAAATGCCATATGGTAGCACTTATATGTGGAATCTAAAACATGACACGTGTAAACTTACCTGTGAAAGAGAAACAGACTCACAAATATAGAGAACAGACTTGTGATTGCCAAGTGGGAGCAGTGTGGGGGGAGGGATGGATTTGGAGTTTGGGGTTAGCAGATGCAAACTATTATATATAGAATGGATAAACAACAAAGTCCTACTGTATAGGACAGGGAACTGTATTCGATATCCTAGAGTAAGCCATAATGGAAAAAGGATATGAAAAAGTGTATATATGCATGTATAACTGAATCACTCTGCTGTACAGCAGAAATCAGCACAACATTGTAAATCAACTATACTTCAATAAAATAAATTTAAAAAAATACAAAAGGGCAGTCCAAGTAGAAATTTATCCACGTAATGTCATTTGAAGGGCCTCATGTTGTTTCTGATTGGTGTGTGCTGTGCTTTCTCCTATCTTTCTGCTAAATATAAAAAGGTATCCTTTCCTCCAGTTTCCATAGCACTTTCCCTATGCAGTTTCCCTATTTCCCTTATAACTCACTGGCAGCCTCCACAATTGCCCTCAACCGGGCTTCTAATAAGGTTCTCTTCAAAGCATCTTTGACTATCGCTAATGCTCCAAAATCACTGCAGACGGTGATTGCAGCCATGAAATAAAGACACTTACTCCTTGGAAGGAAAGTTATGACCAACCTAGATAACATATTCAAAAGCAGAGACATGACTTTGCCAACAAAGGTCCATCTAGTCAAGGCTATGGTTTTTCCAGTAGTCATGTATGGATGTGAGAGTTGGACTGTGAAGAAAGCTGAGCACCAAAGAACTGATGCTTTTGAACTGTGGTGTTGGAGAAGACTCTTGGGAGTCCCTTGGACTGCAAGGAGATCCAACCAGTCCATGCTAAAGGAGATCAGTCCTGGGTGTTCTTTGGAAGGACTGATGCTAAAGCTGAAACTCCAATACTTTGGCCACCTTGTGTGAGGAGTTGACTCATTGGAAAAGACTCTGATGCTGGGAGGGATTGGGGACAGGAGGAGAAGGGGATGACAGAGGATGAGATGGCTGGATGGCATCACCGACTCGATGGATGTTTGTTTGTGTGAACTCCGGGAGTTGGTGATGGACAGGGAGCCCTGGCGTGATGCAGTTCATGGGGTCGCAAAGAGTCGGACATGGCTGAGCGACTGAACTGAACTGAACTGATATCACCAAAACTACCATTTAATAGAAAAACCTGTAATCACTTTTTAAAATCCAGAATTTTCTTGGATTTTTTTTTTGAAAAATACAAATGCCCAGGCAGTAGCTTTTTTTATCCAAAGCTACAGAAATGGTTCTAATGAGCTACCATGTTTAAAAACAACTGGACTATACGATGATCTTTTACTTTTATCTAGTTTGTTTCACTTTTTCTATTTCATATTCAGTGCCCTCATTTCATTTACTTTATGTTTTCCAATTTTTCCATCTCTCTTTCTGATATTCTTTCTCAAGCCTTTAGCAAGCATAGTAGAAAAGCTACACACACACACACGTATACATAGTATGTATATCTATTTTAGAAAACTTAACGAGTGTTTGCCTAAAAAATTTGTTCTATTTTGATTCCATTTGTTTCACTTAGCATGAATACAATGATAGATTTCTAATTAAAAAAATAGATATGCAACAAAGGTTTACTATATAGCACAG
This sequence comes from Bos indicus, assembly GCF_029378745.1. Taxonomy (NCBI): domain Eukaryota; kingdom Metazoa; phylum Chordata; class Mammalia; order Artiodactyla; family Bovidae; genus Bos; species Bos indicus. Next base: position 54,789,249 of record NC_091789.1, read on the forward strand.
GGAACTATAGTCAATGTCTTGTATAACCTAGAAAAGAAAATAATTTGAAAAATAATATATATGTATAACTGAATCAGCTTGCTCTGCCCCTAAAACACTGTAAGTCAACTAGACTTCAAGGAATACGTATATATTAAGAAAAGAAGCCTGGGGTAATCCATCCAGAGGCGCCATTTGTTTCCCATGGCTCACGAACTGGGCATATTGGAGAAATGAGTCGAAAAACAGTGGGGATAATTACCCCTTCCCTACCTAGAACATATGCAATATGGGTTTCTCGCTTTATGTCAGCCTTGTTTTATTTTACCTTAACTGATAATCAGTGTTTTCAGTGAGGATAGACCATCTGATCCCATGTTGTCAAGCCCATTTATAAGTGGCAAAGACTCAATTTAACTTTATGAGCTATATGTCAGAGTGCCTACGCCCACTGTAGGATATTTTACGACAATGGCTGCTAAGGACTGGAGAACGGAAACACCGCAGTGATAAGATGGTTAAGGCAAATATACCTATTGGCTAACTTCAGTAGCTCCCTTAACACTATAGGGACATCTTTCAAAAATTTAGTGTTATATTCAAGTTTCCTCTATTTTGTGCCCCAGTATGAAGGTCAAAAAATTTTCCTAAAGGATGCATTTTAGCAGATGTTGAAGTCAATTCCCAATCTATTTGTAGAAGTCTAAGCCAATAAGCACTTGTTATCTTTAAAAAATATTGGTATGCTATTGTGGTAAATGTCACCTTTTTAAAGGGTATACTTTACAGGCATCTGGTACATGCACAGTGTAGTTCAGCCATCCCCTCTGTTGTGTCCAAATAAATAATCACTCCAAAAGGAAACCCCATGCCCAGTAATCAGTCCTTCTCCATTTCCCCCTCACTGCAACCAAGCTCTGAGAACCAATAATCTGCTCTCTGTCTCTACAGACTTACCTTTCCTGGGTAGTTGCTACAAATGAAATTGTACAGTATGTGACCTTTTTTGTCTGGCCTCTCTCACTTGGCATAATGATTTTGAGTTTCATTTGAGACCCCATTCCTTTTTGTGGCTGAATGCTGTGTGCTGTCCAGAGGATCACTTTAATGGCTGTATTTGGTGAAATGTAGGAGTCCAACTTCATTCTATTGCGTGTGGATATCCTGCTGTCCTCGTACCATTCTAGGGACAGGACTTGCACTTCTAACCAATTAATGATCTGACATCCCTGCAGAAAATCAATTGAGGGTATGTATCTGCGTTTATTTCTGGACTCGCTGTTCTAGTCCATTGATCTGTGTGTCTATTATTATCTCAGTACCACACTGTCTTGATTACTGTTCCCATGGTAAGTTCTGATACAGGGTAGGGGACTCCTCCAACTTTCTTTTTCAAGATTGTCTTAGCTATTCCTGGTCTCTTGCAATTCCACATAAATTATAGGACCAGCTTTTTTTTCTGCAAAGTAGGTCACTGGCATCTTGAAAAGGATTGCTTTTCATCTGTAAACCTTTTTACATAGGCTTCCCATCTGTATATTAAGACCTCAAATTTTCTAAGCTGCCTTGATGCCTTTGAGCCTCAAATACCCCACTGGCCCAACTGTGCTTTCTCCTGCTCTCACCTGCAGTGTCCCCCTCCCTGTCAGAAAACTACCCCACCCAGCTGATTTTCTCCTATCAGCCAGACTAGCTGCATTCTTCCCATTCTTCCAGCCACCAAGCTTTACTTCCCTGCCAGGCAGTGCAATGATTCCTACAGGACAATGATCCCCTCGTGTGGGAACCCTGGCGTGCCCCATCCTCTTGTTACTACATCTATTTCCCACGGTCCCTGCCGCTTAACTTTACTCCAGAGCCACACTCCCCCATTGTCCTGCATGGCATTCCCTGTTGTCCACCCAGGCTGTTGAGTACCTGAGACTCACCAACAGCTGTCCATCTGTCCAGTGTCGTGTGCTTGGCCATCTCACACTTCTTAGGGTAGGGGATCCCTCCTTCATTAGTAGGGTGCTGCTGCTACTGCTAAGTCACTTCAGTCGTGTCCGACTCTGTGTGACTCCATAGACGGCAGCCCACCAGGCTCCCCCATCCCTGGGATTCTCCAGGCAAGAACACTGGAGCGGGTTGCCATTTCCTTCTCCAATGCATGAAAGTGAAAAGTGAAATTGAAGTCGCTCAGTCGTGTCCGACTCCCAGCGACCCCATGGACTGCGTCCCACCAGGGTCCTCCATCCATGGGATTTTCCAGGCAAGAGTATTGGAGTGGGGTGCCATTGCCTTCTCTGCGTTAGTAGGGTAGATGGGAGATAAACAGAACTTTGGGTGTCACAACAAGATGGCCCAACCACGACCCGGGAAGCCCGAACAGCTTTAACTCGCTTCTCTTTTGCTAACTAAAAGTTTTGTTAGTTGAAGTTGACGGTGACCTGGGCTGGAGCTGCCAAAGGTGCCTGGATTGTGCTTTGGCTTGTGCCTGTTCTGTTGCCTCTCGACCTCGGCCGTCTCTTCCCACCCTAACTTGTTGTTCTAGTGCCTGAGGAGGGAACTATGGTGAATTGACTGTATCCTGGCCTGAGGTGGGCTGTTTTGCCCCCTTTGCCTGGCACCTCCGAGGACGCAGTCTGAGGCTGGGGATCATCAGTGAATCCATAGAGTGGAAGTCTAGGGAGTGTTCAGCCGATAGTGACAAGGGGGTGCTGATGACACAGCTTAACTGTTTCGCTTTTGATTCCCACTTTCCAGGGGCCTGCCTAGAGTCTTTGGGGATAAGAAATCCAGTGTAGTAGGGTGGTCACTGAAGATGGATCATGGGGTGCAGCAGGGGGTGGACCATGGGGCAGTCATCCCGGTTGCTTCTCAAGTGTGCCCATTTCAAGCAAGGGTAGCAAACTTCCCTGTCTCCTTTGCTGTTGCTTTCCAAGTGAAAGCCACTCAGTCATGTCCAACTCTTTGTGACCCCATGGACTATACAGTCCTTGAAATTCTCCAGGACAGAATACTGGAGTGGCTAGCCGTTCCTTCTCCAGCGGATCTTCCCAATCCAGGGATTGAACCCAGGTCTCCCGCATGGCAGGAGGATTCTTTACAAGCTGAGCCACAAGGGAAGCCTTGTGGCTTCCCTGTGTTGCTTTCCAAACACAATTGCTTTTCTTGGCTGTGTGCTCTACAGATGTTAGTTAGGCCTAGCTGTTCCACTCCTTGATCTCACTATTGGTCTCCTCTCTATGTGCCTGTCCCTCATTGAAAATGGAGTGTTGAAGTCTCCAAGGATTATTTAGAACTATGTACTCTATCCAGTTCTGTCACTTTTTGTTTCATATATTTGGGGAGGCTGCTGGGAACTTATGGATATATAACTCATACATCTCCTTTGTGTACTGATTTTTTATTAATATAGAAATCTGTTGCTATTCTGTGAAAAAAAAAAAAAGTTCTGTTAAAATCTATTTCATCTAATGCCAGTACAGCCACTGCAACTCCCACTTTGGGACGATTTGCATGGATACCATTTTCTAACCTTTTGCTTGCAAACTCTTTTTGGATGTAAGACAAGACTCTTATATTAATAGATAACATATACTGGGTTACATTTATTGTTAATCCTCTTTGCCAATCTGCCTTTTCATTGAATAGTTTTATCTGTTGGTATTGCAGAGATTTGGAGAAGGAAATGGCAACCCACTCCAGTATTCTTGCCTGGAGAATCCCAGGGACAGAGGAGCCTGGTGGGCTGCCGCCTATGGGGTCCCACAGAGTCGGACACGATGAAGCGACTTAGCAGTGGCAGCATTGCAGAGATTATTTCCGAGGAAAGATTTTTCCTAACAGTTTTCTAACTTTCCACATGTCAGCCCATTTTTGTTCCATCACTCCTCAATTACTGTCTTTTTCTGTGATTAATTGAAATTTTCTCTTGCACAAAGTGATTATGACTCTTACTCTTTACTTTTAAAATATTTTTAAGTCTGGAGTTTTTAAATTTGTTTTGTGCTTTTTTGGAGGGTTGTTATGCTGTGAATTATAATTATTATCTTACCTTTAAAAAAGTCAAGTTTGTATTAATACTGAGATAGTTTTCATAGCGTTCTAAACTCTGTTCCCTCCCAGCTCTGCCACATTCCTGTATTTATTGTGATAAATGGCAGGTTTGCATATGGTTCCTATTTACAGATTTATGGTTACTGCGTTATACGTTTTTCTTTTAAATCAAAATAAAACAGAGGAGAAGATAAACAGAAGTCACAGGGATTTCCCTGGTGGTCCAGTGGTTTAGAATCCGCCTTCCAATGCAGGGATGTAGGTTCAAACCCTGAACCCGTATCTAAGATGCCACATGTGGTGGATCAACTAAACCTTGGGGCCACAACTCCTGAGCCCGCATGCTCTGGAGCCCATGTGTCACAGCTGGAGAGACACCCTCACCATGCAGTGAAGATCGTGTTGCAATGAAGACCCAATGTGTCCATTAATAAATAAGTATTTTTTGAAAAGAGCAGTTATAAACCCAAAGTGCAGGAATACTGGCTTTCGCGTTTATCTGTGCAGTTCCCTTGGCCTTTGTGCTTTATTTCTTCACAGTCCTCCAAAGAGGTGCCCACTGGTGTTTCACTTCAGCCTGAAGGACTACTTTAGCATTTATTTTTTAAGCTATGCTGGGTCTATTTAGCTGCGCAGGCTTTTCTCTAGCTGTGAAGAGCAGGGGCTACTGTCTGGTTGCAGTGGAAGGGCTTCTCATTACAATGGCTTCTATTATTGCAGAACATGGGCTCTAGGGCTCAGGCTCAGCAGTTGTGACACACCGGTTTAATTGCTCCACCGTATGTGGGATCTTCCTGGACCTGGGATCAAACCCATGTCCTCTGATTTGGCAGGCAGGTTCTTTAACACTGAGCCACAAGGGTAGTCCCTGTATCAATTTTTCAGTGTGAACAGGATATGCGTGCCTCCCATCCCCTCCTACTTTGTTGCAGTGTAATTTATAAATAAAATTTGTATATTTAAGTTGAACAACGTGATGTGATGTATGCATACATTGTTAAATGATTACCACAGGCTACTTAATACACATATTACCTCACATAGTTAAAGGATTTTAGGAGGTGGGCTGTGGGATAAAACTAAGATCTACTCCCTCATCAAGTCTGCAGTATACCGTACAATGTCTTAAAGTTATATTCAACATGCTGTACATTAGATCCCTAGAATTTCTTTAGCTTATAACTGATTGTTTTTACCCTTAGATGAACCACTCCACAAATTAAAGGCCTGGAGGCATCGTGCTTCCTGCTTTCATTATGTCACAAAAGTATAGAAATCAAACTAGTATGGTTCTGGCATAAGAATAGATACACAGATCTTTGAAACAACATACAGATCCCAGAAATAAACCCACATGTGCGTGCATGAGTTCATGTGTGCATGCTAAGTCACTTCAGTCATGTCCAGCTCTTTGCAACCCTATGGGCAGTAGCCCACCAGGCTCCTCTGTCCATGGGATTTTCCAGGCAAGAATATTGGAGTGCACTGCCGTGCCCTCCTCCTGGGGATCTTCCCAACCCAGGGATCCAACCTGTGTCTTACCACTAGTGCCACCTGGGAAGGCCAAACCCACACACATATGCTCACGTGTTTGACAAGAGCTCCAAGAACATGCAATGAGTGTTTCCTGGTAGCTCAGCAGCAAAGAATTCCCCTGCAACGCAGGAGACTTGCAGGAGATGTGTGTTGGGTCCCTGGGTTGGGAAGACCACCTGCAAGCAAGGAAAACCACCTGCAAGCAAGGAAGACAACAATCAAGAAAACATCATGAAGAAAGGATAGCCTATTATCTTATACCACATCCCCAAGTCAATTCAAAATGTATAAAGATTAAACATAAGGCCTGAAACTGTAAAACTCCGAGAAGAAAATATTGGGGTAAGCACTTTAACATAGGTTTTGACAAAGAATTTTTTTAATTGACCCCAAAACAAAGGCAATGAAAGCAAAAATAAACAGGTGAATTACATCAAACTAAAAAGATTCTACACAGCAAAGAAAGCAATCAACAAAATGAAAAGGCAACTTACCTATGGAGCAGAGGAAAATATTTGCAAAGCATGTATCTGTTAAGGGATTCATATGCAAAATGTATAAGGAACTCAGTCAACTCAAGAGCAAAAGAGAAATTCTCAATCAGTAAAATGATACACGGAGGACTTCCCTGGTGGTCCAGTGGTTAGGACTCCACACTTCCACTGCAGGGTGCATGGGTTTGACCCCTGGTCAGGGAACTAAGATCCTACAAGCCTCGTGGCATGGCCCCCCAAAGAGAAATCTTCTGATCATATCATGTAACAACCTAAATGGGAAAAGAATTTGAAAAATAATACTTACATCTATTAATACATGTATAACAAATCACTTTATTGTACACCTGAAACTATCATGACATTGTTAATCAACTATACTCCAATATAAAATAAAATGTGAAAAAAGACATCACATCTGTTACAATGGCTATTATCAAAAGGACAAGAAATAGCAAGTGTTGGCAAGGTTGTGGTAAAAAGGGAACACTTCTGCTCTGTTGGTGGGAATGTAAAGTCATGCAGCCACTATGAAAAACAGTGTGGAGATTCCTCAAAAAATTAAAAATAGAATTATCAGATCATCCAGCAATCCCACTCCTGAAAATATATCCAAAGGACATGATTCCCGCTCTGCTCTTATATGCTCATTGCAGCATTATTTGCAATAGTCAAGAATGAAGACAACCTAAGTGTTTGTGGCAGATGAAAGGATAAAGAAAATATTATATGCATATGTATGTATATGTGTGTATAATATAAATATACATATATACATATACATACATATATATATATATATATATATATATATATATATATGGCTTCCCTGGTGGTTCAGATGGTAAAGAATCTGCCTGCAAAGCAGGAGACCTGGGTTTGATCCCAGGGTGAGGAATATCCCCTGGAGAAGGAAATGACAACCCACTCCAGTGATTGATATATATATATATTATGTGTTATATATATATACATATATATATATGTATATATATATAACACATAATATATACATATGTATATATATATAACACATAATATATATATAACACAATATATGTAACACAATATGTATTTAATATTATGTATATATACAGCATATGTTCAATATACTATATATCATAAATACTTATGTGGCATAAAATAGAATTCTTTTTAAAAATTCATCTGAAAAAATATTTTTGCCTTTATGGGAGTGAAACTGAGAGGAAGCAGGAGCAGTGATAATACATAGTGGATTCTCTGTCCTTCAGACTTCTTGCCTTTCTCTGGAAATCTCTACAGGCAGAGCTTAAGAGGGAGACAGTTGAAAAGGCAAAATGGGGTTGGCAGTGACCCAGAAACATAGAACACATTATAGATTTGAAACTCATATATTTAGACCACTATAACTTACCTAGCATCTGTGTCTTTTGCCACATATACCCTGACATATAATGCAAACACTGTGCTTTTTGTAACAAAAGAAACACAGACAAGAATATACAATGGATTAAAGACAATCTCTTTAACAAGTGGTGCTGGGAAAACTGGTCAACCACTTGTAAAAGAATGAAACTAGAACACTTTCTAACACCATACACAAAAATAAACTCAAAATGGATTAAAGATCTCAACGTAAGACCAGAAACTATAAAACTAGAGGAGAACATAGGCAAAACACCCTCTGACATAAATCACAGCAGGATCCTCTATGACCCACCTCCCAGAATATTGGAAATAAAAGCAAAAATAAACAAATGGGACCTAATTAAACTTAAAAGCTTCTGCACAACAAAGGAAACTATTAGCAAGGTGAAAAGGCAGCCTTCAGAATGGGAGAAAATAATAGCAAATGAAGCAACTGACAAAGAATTCATCTCAAAAATATACAAGCAACTCCTACAGCTCAATTCCAGAAAAATAAATGACCCAATCAAAAAATGGGCCAAAGAACTAAATAGAGATTTCTCCAAAGAAGACATACAGATGGCTAACAAACACATGAAAAGATGCTCAACATCACTCATTATCAGAGAAATGCAAATCAAAACCACTATGAGGTACCATTTCACGCCAGTCAGAATGGCTGTGATCCAAAAGTCTACAAGCAATAAATGCTGGAGAGGGTGTGGAGAAAAGGGAACCCTCTTACACTGTTGGTGGGAATGCAAACTAGTACAGCCACTATGGAGAACAGTGTGGAGATTCCTTAAAAAACTGGAAATAGAACTGCCTTATGATCCAGCAGTCCCACTGTTGGGCATACACACTGAGGAAACCAGAAGGGAAAGAGACACGTGTACGCCAATGTTCATCGCAGTACTGTTTATAATAGCCAGGACATGGAAGCAACGTAGATGTCCATCAGCAGATGAATGGATAAGAAAGCTGTGGTACATATACACAATGGAGTATTACTCAGCCATTAAAAAGAATACATTTGAATCAGTTCTAATGAGGGGGGTGAAACTGGAGCCTATTCTACAGAGTGAAGTAAGCCAGAAAGAAAAACACCAATACAGTATACTAACGCATATATATGGAATTTAGAAAGATGGTAACAATAACCCTGTGTATGAGACAGAAATAGAGACACTGATGTATAGATCAGTCTTATGGACTCTGTGGGAGAGGGAGAGGGTGGGGAGATTTGGGAGAATGGCATTGAAACATGTATAATATCATGTATGAAACGAGTCGCCAGTCCAGCTTCGATGCACGATACTGGATGCTTGGGGCTGGTGCACTGCGACGAACCAGAGGGAGGGTATGGGGAGGGAGGAGGGAGGGAGGTTCAGGATGGGGAGCACGGGTATACCTGTGGCGGATTCATTTCGATGTTTGGCAAAACTAATACAATATTGTAAAGTTTAAAAATAAAATAAAATTAAAAAAAAAAAAGAAACACACAAATGACTGTAATAACATCAATAACACCCACTTTCAAAAACACAAAAACTAAAATTGAGACCTTTGTTAGGAACTGTACTGATGTTTATATAGTAAATAGGCAACCGTTGACAGATTTTAATTAAGTTTGCATATTTTACTACTTTTGGTACTGAAAATTTCATACACATAATGACTTCTCTTCTTTCTCACATGGCCACCTAGAAAACTCTTAGAGTGTAGGTAAAAGCATCCTTCTCCATATATTTCTTTAATATTCCAGCCTCAGGCACACTCAGCACCTTTGCCTGAGCACCAGGTGGAACATCACTCTTACGTAAGCCAGTTTTTCTACCTGAAAGATTTTAAAACAGCCTTAAAATTTTTTGTAAGAATTGAGATCTAAAGATAAAACCTGTGTAAAAACTGTGTAGAGACACAAACCTTCTATGACTCAGAAACTTATCTGGAGCACTGTGTGGGTGTGTGTGAGTGTATGTGTAAGTATTATTTCAGTTGAACTTTAAGCAAACTGCAAACATACACTCTACACAGAAACACTTTCCAATTCCCTGTGTTTAACCTCATGGGGTGAGCTGCCCTGTGGAGGCAGGACCTGGGGTCTTTGGGTAGGTGTGGCAGTTAAAGAGTGCGAGCTCTCAAACCAGACCTCCTACCCAGAGCTTGTTATATATACAGAGTGAAGTAAGTCAGAAAGAGAAAAACAAATATCGTTCATTAACACATATATATGGAATCTAGAAAAATGGTACTGATGAACTTCTTTGCAGGGCAGGAATAGGATTCAGATATAGAGAGCAGACTCCTGGACACAGCGGGGGCAGGAGAGGGTGGGACGAATTGAAAGAGCAGCTTTGACATATATACATTATTATATGTAATATAAATAGCTGGTGTGAAGTTGCTTATAACACAGGGAGCTCAACTTTGTGCTCTGTGACAACCTAGAGGGGTGAGATGGGGTGGGAGTCGAAAGGGAGTCTGAGGAGGGAGGTGACACATGGATACCTATGGCTGATTCATGTTGCTGTATGGCAGAAACCAACACAACATTGTTGTCTGCACAGAATTGGACATGACTGGAGTGAAGTGACTTAGCAAGAATACAACATATGACCCATCAAACCCACTCCTGGGCATATATCCAGAGAAAACTCTAATTCAAAAAGATACATGCACCCCAACGTTCATAGCAGCACTGTTTACAAGGGCCAAGACAAGGAAGCAACCTAAATGTCCATCCACACATGAATGGATAAAGAAGATGTGGTACACATATACAACAGAATACTACTCAGCCATAAGAGAATGAAATATAATGAGGCCATTTATCAGCAACATGGATGGACCGAGAGATTATCATACTAAGTGAGGTAAGTCAGACAGACAAAGACAAACATCATAGGATTTCACTTATATGTGGGATCAAACTATGTTACAAGTGAACATGTTTACAAAAGAGAAACACTCACAGACATAAAAAACAAACTTATGGTTACCAAAGGGGTAAGAGTGTACAGAAGGGGTTAATTTAGAGGTTGGGCTAAGCAGATATAAACTACTAAATATGAAATATATAACCAACGAGGTCCTACTGTATAGCACAGGGAACTATCTGTAATAAACCATAATGGGAAATAATATGAAAACGTATATGCTTAAAGCTCAACACTCAGAAAACTAAGATCATGGCATCTGGTCCCATCACTTCATGGGAAATAGATGGGGAAACAGTGTAAACAGTGTCAGACTTTATTTTGGGGGGCTCCAAAATCACTGCAGACGGTGACTGCAGCCATGAAATTAAAAGACACTTACTCCTTGGAAGGAAACTTATGACCAACGTAGATGGCATATTAAAAAGCAGAGACATTACTTTGCCAACAAAGGTCCATCTAGTCAAGGCTATGGTTTTTTCAGTGGTCATGTGTGGATGGGAGAGTTGGACTGTGAAGAAAGCTGAACACCAAAGAATTGATGCTTTTGAACTGTGGTGTTGGAGAAGACTCTTGAGAGTCTTTGGATTGCAAGGAGATCCAACCAGTCCATCCTGAAGGAGATCAGTCCTGGGTGTTCTTTGGAAGGAATGATGCTAAAGCTGAAACTCCAGTACTTTGGCCACCTCATGCGATGAGTTGACTCATTGGAAAAGACTCTAATGCTGGGAGGGATTGGGGGCAGGAGGAGAAGGGGACGACAGAGTATGAGATGGCTGGATGGCATCACTGACTCGATGGACGTGGGTTTGAGTGAAGTCCGGGAGTTGGTGATGGACAAGGAGCCCTGGCGTGCTGCAATTCTTGGGGTCGCAAAGAGTCGTATACGACTGAAAAACTGAACTGAACTGAACTGAACTGAATATAACATTGTAAATCAATTACATTTCAATAAAAATATATTGAAAAATGAAAGCCTTTGACTGTGTGGATCACAATAAAGTGTGGAAAGTTTTTAAAAAGAGATGGGAATACCAGACCACCTTACCTGTCTCCTGTGAAACCTGTATGTGGGTCAGAAACAACAGTTAGAACCTGACAAGGAACAATGGACTGGTTCAAAATTGTGAATGGCATACAAGGCTGTATATGGTCATCCTGATTTAGTATAACTTTTATGCTGAGTACATCATGTGAAATGCTAGGCTGGATATAACACAAGCTGGAATCAAGAACACCAGGAGAAATACCAACAATCTCAGATATGCAGATGATACCACTTTAATGGCAGAAAGCGAAGAGGAACTAAAGAGCCTCTTGATGAAAGTGAAAGAGCAGAGTGAAAAAGCTGGCTTAAAACCCAGAAAAACTAAGATCATGGCATCTGGTCCCATCCCTTCATGGCAAAAAGATGGGAAAAAAGTAGAAACAATGACCGAGTTTATTTTCTTGGGCTCCAAAATACTGCAGACGGTGACAGCATGCATGAAATTAAAAGACGCTTGCTCCTTGGAAGAAAAGCTGTGGGAAACCTAAACAGCATAGTCAAAGCTATGGTTTTTCCAGTAGTCTCATGCAGATGTGAGATTTGCTCCATAAAGTGGGGTGAGCACTGAAGAACTGATGGTTTCAAATTGTGATGATTTCCAGTCCCTTGGACAGCAAGGTGATCAAACCAGTCAATCCAAAAGGAAATCAACCCTGAATATTCACTGAATGGACCAATGCTGAAGCTAAAGCTCCAATACTTTGGCCACCTGATGTGAAGAGCTGACTCACTGGACAAGATCCTGATGCTGGGAAAAATTGAGGGCAAGAGGAGAAGGGGACATCAGGGGATGAGATGTTTAGATAGCATCACTGACACAATGAAAGCTCAATAGTTGTGGCACATGAGCTTAGCTGCTCACTGGCATGTGGGATCTTCTGGGATCAGGGACTGAACCTAAGTCTCCTGAACTGGCAGGCAAATTCTTTACCACTGAGTCATGAGGGAAACCCTCATCTACTTTTGGGCTTCTCAGGCGGTGCTAGTGGTAAAGAACCCGAGTGCCAAAGCAGGAGATGTAAGAGACGGGGGTTCGATCCCTCCTTGGTCGGTAAGATCCCCTGGAGGAGGGCATGGCAGCCCACTCCAGTATCCTTGCTTGGACAATTCCATGGACAGAGGAGCCTGGCAGGCTACAGTACATGGGTCAGAATGAGTTGGACACGACAGAAGTGACTTAGCACAGACACCGACCCAATGGACATGAATTTGAGCAGTGTCCAGGAGATAGTGATGGTCAGGGGTGCCTGGCGTGCTGCAGTCCATGGGGTTGCAGAGTCAGACACAAGATAGTGACTGAACAGCAACAACAACAAAAAATGAAACAGTTATGAAGCCAAAAAAAGGTACAAACTCTCAGTTATAAGATAGATAATCATAAGGATATAATGTACAGCATGGTGACTATAGTTAATAATACTGCATTGTATATTTGACAGTTGCTAAGGCAACTTTTTCCTAGGTTTGCTCTTAATAAGAGATGTAAAAGGTTTTTCCTTATCTTCTAAGTAATCTCCTTAGAAGGCACAGATTCTATATCTTATCAGAATAATATCCTGTGCTCTTTGTTGATTTATCGCATCTTTTATTTGTAAGAGAACTGAGCAGTCTTACTTCTAAAAGAGATCATTGTTTTCATGCTTACTTCTAAAAGAGATCATTGTTTTCATGCTTACACATGCAGTTAATGTTTTAAAGAAAAAAAGTATTGTAGTTTTTGCTTTGATTTATAGGACTGATTCGTAGGTATGACTTTTAGTTTGCCCACGTAGATGCAACTTAATTTTATTTATTTATGTGTTTATTTTTGGCTTGCTAGTTCTTTGTTGCTGGGCAGGCTTTTTTCTAGTTGTGGAGACTGGGGCCTATCTCTCGTTGCAGTACATGGGTGTCTCGTTGCGGTGGCTTCTCTTGTTGCAGAGCATGGGTTCTAGAGCATGTGAGTCTCAGCAGTTGCAGCATGTGGGTCTAGTAGCTGTGGCTTCCAGGCTCTAGAGCACAGGCTCAGGAGTTGTGCCACAGGCTTAGTTACTCCACGGCATGTGGGATCAGGGATGGAACCTGCGTCTCCTGCGTTGGCAGGCAGGTTCTTTACCACTGAGCAACCAGGGAAACCCTCGATGCAATAGCAAGAATTTTTCCCTTCTTTGTTGCCACATTTCCCTAGTTTCAGTGAAATTATACAAGGATTCTTTAATAAAAATTAAAACCACATGTTTAATAGATAAATAAATAAAAGAGATAAGGCTATTTGCAATCACATTCCCTTCAATATTTACTTTTGAAATCTTCTTATTAATACTCTGGATTAATGGATAGCCAAACAGTTTCTTACTTACCTATGATTCTTTTTTTAATTCTGTTTTTTTTTTTTTTTCTTCAGATTTTACATTTTGGTCTATGATTCATTTTTTTGAGTTAATCTTTGTATATTGTGCAAGGTGTGATCAGTTGTTGTTGCTGTTCTATTTACACAGAGGTATTCACGTTTTCTGGGCTTCCCAGGAGACTCAAGTGGCAAAGAATCCTCCTGCCGATGCAGGAGATGCGGGTTTGATCCCTGGGTCAGAAAGATCCGCTGGAGGAGGAAATGGCAACACACTCCAGTATTCTTGCTTGGAAAATTCCATGCACAGAGGAGCCTGGCAGTCCATGGGGTTGCAAAGAGTCAGACACAACTGAGCATGTGCGTGTGCCTGTGCACACATATACACGTGTGCACGCGTACGCGTGCGCACACACACACACACACACACACATTCAAGTTTTCCCGCATCATTTGTTGTTCCACATCGCATGTGGGATCCTATTTCTTTGACCAGGGCTCAAATCTGTGTCTCCTGCATCGGAAGGCAGAGTCTTAACCATTAAACTGCCAGGGAAGTCCATGACCCATGAATGTATTTAGCAAATTGTACAAATCTTTTGACATTTCTAACAACTTGTGAAATTCTGTCTTTCCAAAATAAAATTCTAAATTAAATCTGCTTGATCTCAAACTGACTTTGATATTTCCCAGAAGGCCTCTGGAAAATCACGAAGAGCCTGTTCCTTCACCTTGTAAATGAGAGATGTTACAATAATTAGGTTTATTTGATCAACTGAGTTGCACAGGAAGCATTCTCAAATACTAAGAGATGCTTCACCTTTTCTAATTTATACTTCTTTGCGTACAATGTTAATATAAATACTTTAGAAATTATGTTAGCTTCCTAGAAATGTCAATGCCTTTGTTGTTCCTGATGTATCTTGGTGCTGCTTTGCCTTATAATTAGACAACACTGGCAAAATGTTATCAGCTGCAATTCCAGTTACTATTTTAGAATGTTGTATGCCACAGAAACAACTAAATGTCCTTGTCAATTGCATCACTTTGTATAATGAACATTGTATAATGAACATCCATCCCATCTTTTACCATGGTGATTTTCATCTTTTTTTAAATGTATTTATTTTTTACTGAAGGATAATTGCTTTATAGAATTTTGCTCTTTTCTGTCAAACCTCAACATGAATCAGCCATAGGTATATATATATATATATATATATATATATATATATATATATATATATATCCTCCCTTTTGAACCTCCCTCCCATCTCCCTCCCCATCACACCCCTCTAGGTTTATACAGAGCCCATGTTTGAGTTTCCTGGGCCATACAGCGAATTCCCATTGGCTATCTATTTTACATTTGGTAATATATGTTTCCAGGTTACTCTTTCCATACATCTCACCATCTCTTCCCCTCTCCCCATGTCCATAAGTGTATTCTCTATGTCTGTTTCTCCATTGTTGCCCTGTAAATAAATTCTTCAGTACCGTTTTTCTAGATTCCATATATATGTGTTAGAATATGATATTTCTCTTTCTCTTTCTGACTTACTTCACTCTTATAATACTTACTTCTTACTTACTTTAGGTTCCAGTTTCATCCACCTCATTAGAACTGACTGAAATGTGTTTCTTTTTATGGCTGAGTAATACTCCATTGTGTATATGTACCAGGACCTCTTTATCCATTCATCTGTCAATGAACATCTAGGTTCCTTCCATATTCTGGCTATTGTAAATAGTTACCAAGGGCATTTTTCACAGAACTAGAACAGAAAAGTTCACAATTCATATGGAAACACAAAAGACCCTGAATATCCAAAGCAGTCTTGAAAAGAAGAATGGAGCTGGAGGAATCAACCTTCCTGACTTTAGATTATACTACAAGGCTACAGTCATCATGACAGTATGGTATTGGCACAAAAGCAGAAATACAGACCAATGATTTTCATCTTTTGTCATCCATAGTTATTTTACCTTGATGCTTCCCTGAAAACCCTTGCAATCAGCTACATGCCAGACTAACTATCTTCAACAAAATGAGACTATCTTGGAGTCCCGAAAGGACTCTGCCAGGTACTCTTGAGGCACAGAACTCCTAATTGCCTTGCTTAAACAACTTGGAGACCACACCACTAGACCGAGTCAGGATTTCCTGAATTCTCCTGGAGAAGCTGATAAGTTCATGAGATGGCTAATCCAAGATCAAACAGAACAAGAATTACATGGGGCTGAGTGAACACATTAAGCATGATTACAGCTTTTGTTTGGACTACTGCTGATGCCTTAATGTTCTATTCTCTGGAGAACAACTTTCTCTTCTAACTTCAGCTATCTAAGATTCATAATAGTTTAGTAAATCATACTGCTGTAAATGTAAGTGAGGTATTTATCTTCTTTTCCCTGCCTGATCACTCTAGAGTTTGAATATTCTTATTAAGCATTCTCATTTTCATAGTAATACAATGAATGGTATAGGTTCAATATGAAACTTTCCTCTGTATGATTTGATTTTATAAGCTTTTAGTAGACTATCACATTTGAAAGCAATACATATAATCAGACATGATCAGATAGTTAAAGAAATTAAAGGTGATTTTATGAAGCCAATGCTTACAAAGTCCTCTTGGGCAAATGGGCCTCCTACCTGGATTACAGCTTTCTCAGTCTTAGAGCTGAGTAGGAGAGGTCACCACCTGGCAGGCCTAGCAAACTTAGGATACTGTGAGGACTTCAAGAAGAGATTAATTTACCTAAATCTGCATGTGAATTCTGGTGGTGAGTTCTTGGCATGGCTTCCTAGCCTTGAGAGGCTTTTCAAAGTCCAATCTAAGACTCCTTATGAAAAGTTCCAGCAATGCAAACTAAAAAGGCCTCTGTGGTCAATTATCATTCTTGCTGAAATTGTGCAAATAAGCAAGCCAAATCTAGTGAGATCAGACATTTTATAAATGTAAGAATGATCTTATTCTTACTCCTAATGGCATTGCTTAGACCACTTTGAGACCACACCACTAGACCGAGACAGGATTTCCTGAATTCTCCTGGAGACTCTCAGCTGATAAGTTCATGAGATGGCTAATCCCAGATCAAACAGAACAAGAATTACAAAGAATAATCTTACTTTGAGTATCTTTGGCCAAAAAGGAAGTGACTGTTGAAATTTTGTTTTTAAAAAGAAAACACAGCGTTGTAAGGTATGGGATTCTGGTCTTTGAGCTATTTTGCACGTCGTTGTAAACTACGTGGTTATGAGACCTACATCTAAGTCAGACTGGCTTCTGCTATCTCATACATTTTGTCAGTCCTTACCAAATTCTCAGCTCTTCCAGTTTGCTTCAATATCTGGCGGCAACTCCTCAAACTTCTGTTTCCAAATTTTTTCCAACCCTCCTGATTTGACATCATGAGAACACAAAGCTGACTGCCCAGATTCTTATTGGAAGTCTACGCTTTGTCTTCATAGGATCAAAAGAAGTCCTATGAGCTGAAGCTAGACAACTTGATATAAATTTCAAAGGACTCATCATTGCAGCAGATTATGTATGATCTTCATGCCTGAAACTGCTGCCACGTGGGCCACTCAGGAAATCTCCATGCTCTGCTCCAGGAAATAATCATGATTGTGGATGAGCTTACCAAAACCTATCTGATGTCTATGCTTCATACAAAACATTCACTGCAAACTAGGAAATCTGTCAGATTACCACTGCCATCCCCTAACTCCACCATCTAAACATGCTTCAAGCCCAACGGCTAGAAATGCTTTCAATTGGTTATCCTTCTGGACTCAGAAACTGTGTCTAAATATTAATAGTCCACTATAAATCTTATTCTTTTTTGTTTCCTTAGAAACCTCCCTCATTAAGTGATTGATTCCTTGCAGGATCCAGCAGATATCTTCTACTACCAAATATCAGCAGACACTTTAGCTGTTGCTTAGTGAACAAAAGGTGACTGAGTGAGAAATGGACTTATATTGTTCACAGGAAAAAGAATGCCTCTTCTTCCCTTGAAGAAGGGGAGGAACTGAAAATAACTCCCTCCTTAACCAAACCTTAGGCCGTTCTGAGTCCTCTTCTTCACTCTACCTGAAGCTTGATCCTATCTGCCAAGCTGCTGAGCCCAGTTTTAGCAAAGATCCTCCCTAATCAGAATCAGTTTAATCAGAATCCCCCCATACTTCATATCTGAGTTTTTCATCCCTCCTCTTGATATCTAATCAAGTTCCACTCCCAGCCTCCCTTGATACTTGTGTTAGTCAGAGTTCTCCACAGAAACAGGATCAACAAGAAACAGATAGATATACACATATCTTATATATCAAGTATCTATACCTATAGGTATAGATAACTAGATCAGATACCTAATGTCTATACATTTATATATGTGTGTATACATATATATATAATATATATTATATATATATATATATGTTATATTTCTCTGCTATATATCAATGTTGCTATAGATATAAGATAGATATAGATATGGCTTCCCAGGTGGCTCAGTGGTATAGAATCTGCCTGCCAATGCAGGACACGCAGGAGACATGGGTTCAATCCCTCGGTTGGGAAGATCCCCTGGAGGAGGTAATGGCAATGCACTCCAGTATTCTTGTCTGGGAAATCCCATGGACAGAGGATTCTGGAGGGTTACAGGTCCACAGGGTTGCAGAGTCAGGCATGACTTAGCAACTGAGCATGAGCACGAGCATACATATACATGAAGAGATTTATTATAGAAATTGGCTCATGCAGAAATCATGCAATCTGCTGTCTGCAAGCTGGTAAACCAAGAAAGTCGGTGGTATAATTCAGTCTAAGTCAGAAGGCCTGACAAACCCTGAACCCAGTTCAAGGCTAAAAGCCTGAGAATCAGAGGGCAGATGGTACAAATCCTGGTCTAAGTGCAAAGGCCTAAGACAAGGAATGCCGATGTCTTAGAACAGAGTCATATGGATGTCTCAGTTCAGGCAAAGAGCAAACTCATCCTTCCTCTGCCTTTCTGTTCTATTCAGGCCCTCAAGGGATTGGGTGATGCCCACTTGCATTGGTGAGGGCAATTTTCTTTACTCAGTCTACCAATTCATATGCTAATCTCTTCCAGAATCCTGCTTACAGACACACCAGGAAATGCTGTAGAAGTAAGTTGACATCTGAAATTAGCCAACACAATACCTAAGTTCCTGTTAGTAATTTCCCAGTCACTACCTCCTTCAACCACCCTGTTGGCGATAAATTTTCATCTGTCTCTCGTGTAGATGGAGTTGAGTTTATTTTCCCTGTTGCAACAGTCTCTGTCCCCTTTTACAGTAGTCTTAAACAAAGCCTTCCTTGCCTTAAACTCCATGTGGCATAATTATCTATTGACAATATTCAAGCTATGCTCATGTGAATGAGAGAATGTGTGTCAGGTTCTCAGCTGTGAGCTAGTATGTGCATATTTATGTGAGATAAAATGAGAATGTGAGTACATGTGAGCAAATTTCTTCTGTGAGCTAATGTCTGAGCTTTATGGTGGATGGAAACATGTTTGTGTATACATGTATATAAGCATGTTCTGGATTTTAAGAATGTGTAAGTGAAAGTGTGAGTGGGAACATCTGGAAGCATCTGACTGTTTATATCTGAGTCCCTTTGTGAGTAAACTTGTGAGTAAGGTCCTGAAATTGAGTGACTATATCAGCATGTTTTGGCTTCCCTGGTAGCTCAGCTGGTAAAGAATCCACCTGCAATGCAGGAGATCCTGGTTCGATTTCTGGGTCGGGAAGATCCCCTGGAGAAGGGATAGGCTACCCACTCCAGGATTCTTGGGCTTCCCTGGTGGCTCAGATGGTAAAGAATCCACCTGCAATATGGCAGATCTGGGTTTGATACCTGGGTCAGGAAGATCCCCTGGAGGGGGGCCTAGCAACCCACTCCAGCATTCTGGCCTGGCGAATCCCCACGGACAGAAGAGCCTGGCAGCTACAGTTACAGTCCATGGGGTCACAAAGAGTCGGACATGACTGAACGACTAACACAGACACACAGACACAGACACACACACACACATCAGCATGTTTATGTGAAACAATGAATGTGTTGGTGCACGCATGTGAATGTATGTGTTTTTGAATTTGCATTTGAGGGCAAATCAGTGTGTGTTTAGTTAGTGTGCGAGAATGTGTATGTATGCCAACATATCTCTGTGTGACATTGTATGTGTGAGCATGTTCATGGTGAGAGTGTTTTCCTAGGTGTAAATGTGTGTGCTTAAAATGAATATTTAAGTGTATTCACCTGTATAAATTAATTTGTAGGCATGTGAATATATATTAGCATAATACTGAGTAGTTGGGGTAAATGTGTTTTTTGTGTGATCTTGTTTATGTGTGAATACATTTGAGTAAGGTTATTTGTGAGCATATATGTGGGAGTACATTCAATGTTTTTTTTTTTTTTAATTAGTTACTTGGAGGATAATTATTTACAATATTGTGATGGGTTTTGCCATACATCATCATGAATCGGCCATATGTATATGTGTCCCCCCTCATCCTGAATCTCCCTCCCACCTCCCTCCCCACCTTATCCCTTTAGGTTGTCCCAGAAAACCGGCTTTGGATGCCCTGCTTCTTGCATCAAACTCGCACTGGCCATCTATTTTACATGTGGTAATGCATATGCTTCGATGCTATTCTCTCAAATCATCCCACCCTCGCCTTCTCCCACTGAGTCCAAAAGTCTGTTCTTTACATCCATGTCTCCTTTGCTGCCCTGCATGTACGATTGTCCATATCATCTTTCTAAATTGCACATATATGCATGAATAATTTTATTTATTTATTTATTTTTGGCTGTGCTGTGTCTTTGTTGCTGCGCGGGCGTTTCTCTAGTTGCTTCTCTTTGGCTGAGGTGCACAGACTTCTGGTTGCGAAGCAAGGGCTCTAGGGCACGCAGGCTTCAGTGGTTGTGGCATGTGGGGTCAGTACTTGTGGCTTGCGGGGTCTAGAGCACAGGCTCAATAGTTGTGGCACATGGGCTTAGTTGCTTCGTGGCACGTAGGATCCTCTCAGACCAGGGATCAAACCCATGGCTTTTACATTGGCAGGTGGATTCTTTTTTTTTTTTTTTTGAACAAAATGTATTTATTTATTTATTTATTTATTTTTATATACAAATCACTAAAATTTTCGCATTAACATCGTGGTTTCAACCTTAGCTCTAAATGTTGCAAATTAATCTTATTTTGATACTTTCCAGAGTTTTCAGTTGTTTTACATAGGATAACATACTGCTACCATTGGATTCTTTACCACGGAGCCACCAGGAAGTCCCATGTAATGTTTTTCTTTAAATAAATGAATGAAATTGTGAGCTTCTTGCTGATCGTGAGCACGTTCCTGTGCAATTCAATATGTAATCATGTTTGTGACAATGATATTTTATATGGGTAAGTGAATGGGTGTGTGCACGTATAAATGAAATGAGTGTATCTTGAATGTGAGTGAATTTATAATCATGTGTATGTTTTTAAGTGCATGACTATGATAATATGAATTATCTAGGGCCACTTCATGTGTGTGAATTGTGAGCCACCAAGTGTGAATGCATGTTAGGATGTGTATACGTGTGAGTACATTGGTCGGCATGTGTTAATTTGTAAGCTAGTCACTCAGTCATGTCCGACTTTGTGATTCCATGGACTGTAGCCCGCCAGGCTCCTCTATCCATGGGATTCTCCAAGCTATAATGCTCGAGTGGGTTCCCATTCCCTTCTCCAGGGGATCTTCCTGACCCAGGATCTAACCCGGGTCTCCTGCATTGCAGGCAGATTCTTTACCATCTGAGCCACCAGAGAAGCCTGAACAAATGAGCATGTGCATATATATGGGTTTGTCCATTTGTGAGAGTAAATATGTGACCTTGTACATCTGAGAGTGTGTTCATATTTCAATATTTGGGTATTGCTGTCAATGTTTGTGTGTTCAAGTATACCCTGAATTTGCAGCCACATGCATGGGTGTTAGCACGTTTGTATGAGTAGGAATGTGTATCAGGTTCACTGTTGTGAGCTAGTTAACAGGTGAGTGTATTTGTGTGAGTGAAACATAAACATGAGTGGAAGTGCTTGTGAGTGTATTTTCTTCTTTGAGTGAATATCTGAGCTTCATAGAGGACGTGAACATATTTGTATGTGAGTATCTATGTGAACATAGATTTTGAGTGAAAATGTGCATGTATAAGTGGAATGTGTGAGTGGGAACTTTTGAATATAAGCATTTGTGTCCCTGTGTGAATGAATCTATGGGCATGGTCATGTGATTAAGTGAATGTTTGAGCATGTTTGTGTGAAGGAGTGAATGTCAATATGCACATGTAAGTGTATGGGTGTGTGAATGGGAATGTACTGGTGGGCAAGTCTGAGACTGTTTGAGTGTTAAAGTGTTTTGTGAGTGAGTGAATGTGTAAATGTATAGGTATGTCAGCACATCTGTCTGTGACAGTGTTTCTGTGAGCCTGTTCATGGGTGAGAGTGGTCTCTAGGATATATATTTATCTGTATGCTTAGAGTGAACATTTATGTATGCTCATCTGTATAAACGCATTTGCAAGTCTGATAGTCATCTTGGCATATTCATGTATAATGGATGGGAAAGTATATTTTCTCGTGACCTTGTTAATATGTGATTACAGTGGTCACTCACTATCCACAGAAGACTGAGTCTAGGACCCACTGAGGATACCAAAATCTGAGCGTGTCCAAGTCCCATAGTCAGCCCTCTCTGTCCCTGTAGTCTGCATCCTCAGATTCAACCAGCCGTGGATCATCAGTATAGAATGTGATATGCAGTTGGTTAAATCTGTGAATTCAAAACCCATAGACACAGAGGGCCAACTGTATATTTATTGAAAAAGTTTGCACATAAGTGGACCCACAGTTGAAATCCGTGTCAGGCAAGGGTCAACTGTATATTGGAATAAGGTCATTCATACCCATGTGTGAGTGAATGTAACTGTTTTATATAGATGGGTGAGTATGTTTGTGTGCAACTATATTTGTGACCATATTCATGCTTATGACAAAAAGTTTGCATGAGTAAATGAATTCACATGTTTGCACATATAAACACAATGTGCCTGCCTGGTTACATATCTGTGACCATGTGCTTGGATGTTAGCATGTTTGTGTAAGGGAATATGTATCAGGTTCTTTGTTTTGAACTAGTTAATGTAGAGTGAGCACCTTAGTATAAAATATGGGTGTACACGGAAGGACATATGAGTGCATTTTCTTCTGTGAGCAAATGTTTCAGCTCCGAGATGGATGTGAGCATGCTTGTATTCATGCATTCATGTGGGCATAGTCTGCATTTTAAGACTGTGAATGATACGTGTAAGTGAAGGTGTGAGTGGGAGCATCTGACTGTATGTATTTGTATTTCAGTTTGAGTGAATTCGTTGGAATGGTCATTTGGTTGAATACATGTTTAAGCATGTTTTTGTGAAAGAGTGAATGTGTCAAGAGTGTATGTGTACATGCATCTGTGTTTCTGAATGTGAATGCATGTTTGAGTTTGTGAATATTTGATCTGTTTTGTGAGTGAATGTGTATCTGGATGTAAGTCAGGATATCTGTGTGCAACAGTCTATGTGTGAGACTATGTAGGGGCAAGAGGAATTTTCTGGCTGTAAATCTGCACACTTAAAGTATAAATTTATGTGTGCTCATTTATATAGATAAATTTTCAATCACGTGAATGCATTTTAGTATATATCTGAGTACTGAGCCAGTGATTTTGTTGTGCAAGTGATCTTGTAAAAGTGTGAAAATATTTGAATAAAGAAATCTGTGAGCATGTGAGTGAACATAGCTACTGTTATGTAATGCGACTGAGTGAATTTGTGAGCTTCCTGGTGTGACCATATTTGTGTGCAGGTAAACATATGAGCATGTTACTGTTTCAGTGAGTTCAGTCATTCAGTCATGTCCAACTCTGTGACCCTGTGGACCGCAGCATGCCAGGCTTCCCTGTCCATCACCAAGTCCCGGAGCTTGCTCAGACTCATGTCCATCGAGTCAGTGATGCCATCCAACCATCTAATCCTCTGTCGTCCCCTTCTCCTCCTGCCTTCAATCTTTCCCAGCATCAGGGTCCTTGCTAATGAGTCAGTTCTTCACATCAGGTGGCCAAAGTATTGGAGCTTCACTTTCAGCATCAGTCCTTCCAATGAATATTCAGAACTGGTTTCCTTTAGCATTGCCTGGTCTGATGTCCTTGCAGTTCAAGGGACTCTCAAGAGTCTTCCCCAACACCACAGTTTGAAAGCGTCAATTCTTTGGCACTCAGCTTTCTTTATGGTCCAACTCTCACAGCCATACATGACTGCTGGTATAACCATAGCTTTGACTAGACGGACCTTTGTCGCTAAAGTCATGTCTCTGCTTTTTAATACACTGTCTAGGTTTGCCATAGCTTTTCTTCCAAGGAGCGAGCATCTTTAATCATGGCTGCAGTCACAATCTGCAGTGATTCTGGAGCCCAAGAAAATAAAGTCTGTCACTGTTTCCATTGTTTCCCCATCAATTTGCCATGAAGTGATGGGACAAGATGTCATGGTCTTCGTTTTTCAGTGTTGAGTTTTAAACCAGCTTTTTCACTCTCCTGTTTCACTTTCATCAAGAGGCTCTTTAGTTCCTCTTTGCTTTCTGCCATAAGGGTACTGTCACCTGCATATCTGAGGCTAGTTATTGATATTTCTCCCGACAATCTTGATTCCAGCTTGTGCTTCATCCAGCCTGGCATTTCGCATGATGTACTCTGCATATAAATTAAATAAGTAAGGTGACTATATCCAGCCTTGACATACCCCTTTTCACAGTTTGGAACCAGTCTGTTGTTCCATGTCTGGTTGTAACTCTTGCTTCTTGACCTGCATACAGATTTGTCAGGAGGCAAGTAAGGTGGGCTGGTATTCCCATCTCCTAAAGAGTGTTGCAGAGTTTGTTGTGATCCACACAGTCAAAGCCTTTAGCATAGTCATCGAAGCAGAAGGAGATGTTTTTCTGGAGCTCTCTTGCTTTTTCGATGATATAAAGGATGTTGACAATTTGATCTCTGATTCCTCTGCCTTTTCTAAATCCAGCTTCAACTTCTGGAAGTTCTCAGTTCACATACTGTTGAAGCCTAGCTTGGAGAATTTTGAGCATTCCTTTGCTAGTCTGTGAGATGAGTGCATTTGTGCAGTAGTTTGAACATTCTTTGGCATTGCCTTTCTTTGGGACTGGAATGAAAACTGAACTTTTCCAGTCCTGTGGCCTCTGCTGAGTTTTCCAAATTTGCTGGCATATTAAGTGTGGCATTTTCACAGCATTATCTTTTAGGATTTGAAATAGCTCAGCTGGAATGCCATCCCCTCCACTAGCTTTATTAATAGTGATGCTTCCTAAGGCCCACTGGACTTCACATTCCAAGATGTCTGGCTGTATGTGAGTGATCACATCATCGTGGTTATCTGGGTCATGAAGATCATTTTTGTATAGGTCTTCTGTGTGTTCTTGCCATCTCTTCTTAATATCTTCTGTTTCTGTTAGGTCCATGCCATTTCTGTCCTTTATTGAGCCAATCTTTGCATGAAATATTCCCTTGTTATCTCTAATTTTCTTGAGGAGATCGCTAGTCTTTCCCATTCTATTGTTTTCCTCTATTTCATTGCATTGATCACTGAGGAAGGCTTTCTTATCTCTCCCTGCTATTCTTTGGTACTCTGGATTCAGATGGATATATCTTTCCTGTTCTCCTTTGCCTTTTGCTTCTCTTCTTTTCTCTGCTATTTGTAAGGCCTTCTCAGACAACCATTTTGCCTGCTTGCATTTCTTCTTCTTGGGGATGGTTTTGATCACCGTCTCTTGCACAATGTTAGGGACCTCCATCCACAGTTCTTCAGGCACTCTTTCTATAAGATTGAATCCCTTGAATCTATTGGTCACTTCCACTGTAAGGGATTTGATTAGGTCATACCTGAATGGTTTAGTGGTTTTCCCTTCTTTCTTCAACTTAAATCTGAATTTGGCAATAAGGACTTCATGATCAGAGTCACAGTGAGCTCCCGGTCTTGTTTTTTCTGACTGTATAGAGCTTCTCCATCTTCGGCTGCAAAGAATATAATCAATATGATTTCGGTGTTGACCATCTGGTGATGTCCATGTGTAATCATCTAGTGTTGTTGGAAGAGGGTGTTTGCTATGACTAGTGCATTCTCTTGGCAAAACTCTGTTAGCCTTTGCTCTGCTTCATTTTGTACTCCAAGGCCAAACTTGCCTGTTCCTACTTTTGCTTTCTAGTCCCCTATGATGAAAGGGATATCTTCTTTTGGGGTTAGTTCTAGAAGGTCTTGTATGTCTTCATCAAACCAGTCAATTCAGCTTCTTTGGCATTAGTGTTTGGGGCGTAGACTTGGATTACTGTGATATTGAATGGTTTCCTTGGAAACGAACAGAGGTCATTCTGTCTTTTTTGAGATTGCACCCAAGTACTGCATTTCAGACTCTTTTGTCGACTATGAGGGCTAGTCCATTTCTTCTAAGGGACTCTTGCCCACAGAAGTAGATATAATGGCCAACTGAATTGAATTTGCACATTCTGGTCCATTTTAGTTCACTGATTCCTAAAGTGTTGATGTACACTCTTGCAATCTCCTGTTTGACCACTTCCAGTTTACCTTGATTCATGGACCTAGCATTCCAGGTTCTTATACAATATTGTTCTCTACAGCATCAGACTTTACTTCCATCACCAGTCACATCCACAGCTGGGCATTGTTTATGCTTTGCCTCAGCCTCTTCATTCTTCCTGGAGCTATTTCTCCACTCTTCTCCAGTAGTGTATTGGGCATATACTGACATGAGGAGTTCATCTTTCAGTGTCATATACTTTTGCCTTTTCATACTCTTCATGGGGTTCTTAAGGCAAGAATACTGAAGTGGTTTTCCATTCCTTCTCCAGTGAACCACGTTTTGTCAGAACTCTCCACACTGACCCATCCATCTTGCGTGGCCCTACATGGCATGGCTCATCGTTTCATTGAGTTAGACAAGGCTGTGATCCAAGTGATCGGTTTGGTTAGTTTTCTGTAATTGTGGTTTCCATTCTGTCTGTTCTTTGATGGATAAGCATACGAGGCTTGTGGAAGCTTCCTGATGGGAAGGACTGACTGTGGGGGAATCTGGGTCTTTCTCTGATGGGCAGGGCCATGCTCAGTAAATCTTTAATCCAATTTTCTGTTGATTGGAGGGGCTGTGTTCCCTCCCTGTCGTCTGGCCTGAGGCTAAACTATGATAGGGGTAATGGAAGTTCTCCAAAAGAACTTATGCCAGGACTGTTAGATTCAGTGCCCCTGACCCACAGCAAGCCACTGTCGACCCATGCCTCCGCTGGAATCTCCTGGATACTCACAGGCAAGTCTGGCTCATTCTCTTGTGGGGTCACTGCTCCTTTCTCCTGGGTCCTGGTGCACACAAGGTTTTGTTTGTGCCCTCCAAGAGTCTGTTTCCCTAGTCCTGTGTAAGTTCTGTAATCAAAGCCCACTGGCCTTCAAAATCACATTCCCTGGGGGTTCTCAGTCTCTTTGCTGGATTCCCAGGTTGGGAAATCTGTTGTGGGCCCCAGAACTTTCACAACAGTGCGAGAACTTCTTTGGTATAATTGTTTGATTGTCCTCCAGTTTGTGAGTTGTCTATTTGGTGGCTCTATGGTGGAGCTTACACACCACGCCTCCCAGGTCTGCTGTAGCCAGAGCCCCTGTTCCCATGGCAGGACACTGCTGACGTATGCAGCCATAGAGGAGACTCAAACACTGAAAGGCAGGTGTGGCTCAGTCTCTTGTGTGGTGTCCAGGTGCACACAAGGTTTTGTTTGAGCCCTCTGAGCATCTCTTGTGGGTATGAGCTTTGATTCTAAACACGATTTCACCTCTCCTACCGTCGCCTTGGGGCTTCTCCTTTGCCCTCAGACATGGGGTATCTTTTTTCAGTGGGAACCAACATTCTCCTGTCGATGGTTGTTCAACAGTTCTTTGCAATTTTGGAGTTCTCAAGGGAGAAGATGAATGCACATCCTTCTACTCCACAATCTTGTGGGACCTTTCTGTTCACTGAGTCTTGAAGGTAGGGGAAAGTGTGCAGCTGAAGTGCTGTCCAGCAAGGAAAGGATGCAGCCCAAAGGTGCTGGTGCTCCAGTGCTGGTTCCACCTCTGGAGATGTGCACTCCTCCCTCCATGCCTCATAATCCTATACATCATAAGAGTCTGTTGGTGTGATAATATTTGAGTATTGAAGTATATGTTTATGTTCAAGGCGTGTGACTGAAATTTGTGAACACATGAGAGAACACCAGTATATTCATTTGAGGCAGTGAATGTGTACTAGGTTCACACAAGTTAAAGTGAGCTTAACTTGCAAGAATTGTATGAGTGTAACATAATCATGAATGGGAGTGTGACTTTATTTACATGAGTGAATGGTTGAGCTTCATGGTCGATGTGAGTTTGCTTGTGTGTGAGTGTGTATGTTAGCAGATTCCTTATTTTGAGGTTAACGTGCACGTGCAAATGAAGGGGTATATGGGAAGACCAGAGTGTACATATTTGGACCAACCTAGATAGCATATTAAAAAGCAGAGACGTTGCTTTGCCAACAAAGGTCCGTCTACTCAAGGCTATTGTTTTTCCAGTAGTCATGTATGGTTTTGAGAGTTGGTCTGTGAAGAAAACTGAGCGCCGAAGAATTGATGCTTTTGAACTGTGGTGTTGGAGAAGACTCTTCACAGTCTCTTGAATTTCAAGGAGATCCAACCAGTCCATTCTAAAGGAGATCAGTCCTGGGTGTTCTTTGGAAGGACTGATGCTAAAGCTGAAACTCCAGTACTTTTGCCACCTCATGCGTAGAGTGGACTCATTGGAAAAGTCTCTGATGCTGGGAGGGGTTGGGGGCAGGAGGAGAAGGGGACGAAAGAGGATGAGATGGCTGGATGGCATCACCGACTTGATGCACGTGAGTTTGGGTGAACTCCGGGACTTGGTGATGGACATGAATTGCGTGCTGCAATTCATGGGGTCACAAAGAGTCAGACATGACTGAGCGACTGAACTGAACTGAAATGAGTGAATTTTTGAGCATTTGAGCACATTTGTGTGAAGGAGTCAATGTGTCAGGGTCCAGGTCAGTGTATCTGTGTTAGAGCTTACTGAGAGGATGCGACCACTGGTTGACAGGTGAGCTGGACTCAGGCAATGAGAGGCTCCTCGCTACCTCCCCTGTCCTTGGAATGTAGATGTGGCCCACAATTCCCATACTAGGAGCCATGTCAAAAATGCAGACTTGAGAGAGTAGTGTTGCTTATATGATCTAGATTGGATACATTATTGAACTTCATTAGGCTTCTATACGAAAGAAAAAAAAAGGCTTTAATATCTATAGTGTACTTACGTTAAACTAAAACGTAATTTTCCTTCATCAGTTAAAAAGGGCAGTTTTTTTGTTTGCTAGTTTTCTTTTTTTACTGTTTGTCTTTCTCCATAAATTTCATGGGACTGAGTGAAATAATGAGGATGATTATAATTTTGACTTTCTGTTTGAAACATTGTTAGTTCTTTTGTGTTTTGGTTTTCCAGAGTTAAGAAAACGTTTTCTCTTTTCTCTTAAGCTACGAGCAATTTGCTAACATATACATTTGTGAATAAAGATGAAACATTTACTCTTTTTTCCCTATCTGATCCCTCCAGGTTTTGGAGTGCTCTGTGAGTATTCTGATTTTTATGGTCATATATTTATTTGTATAAATACAACAATAATCTGTTCTCCTTGTAACAGGACACAATTGGAAACACTGGTTATATTACCAAGGCTCTGACTGGAATATCTGAGAATGCACACAAATTATATATGACTAGACAGTTTTAAGGAACAGCATATTATAGTAAGAATTTGCCTTCCTATCAAGGGGAGATTGATAACATGTTCTATTGACCCACATCTGCCATAGCTTAACCCCCCACTTTGACTAAATGGTTGCCTATTTGCAGCAGAGGCGCATCCTGTATGCCAGCCCACTGTCTCTAAAAATGGAGGTGCTACTAGGCCTTATGAGGTGAAGTGAAGTGAAGTGAAGTCGTGCAGTCATGTCCGACTCTTTGCGATCCCATGGACTGTAGCCCACCAGGCTCCTCTGTCCATGGGATTTCCCAGGCATGAATACTGGAGTGGGTTGCCATTTCCTTCCCTACTAGGCCTTATAGAATGTGTCAGTGCTCCAAATTCGCCCACTCGTATTCCTCTGGCAGCCCATGAGGACATCAGGTACAGATCGGTTTAATCCAGGTGTCTGGGAATTTGGTCTTGGTCTTAGCAACACTGACGTCATCTGGATAGAAACAGGAATGAACTGCGGCAGCCATGAGGATGAACGCAGAAGATTTCACTGGTAATCACTCATAGGTCCTGACTGTTAACATTTTGTACTGACAATTCTGCTGTTCTAAAGGGATTAATCCTATGGCTTGAACAGTGGGAAGCATATGGGTGGATAATTATGAATAAGCCCTTTGGAGGTTAGAATATATAGAAAGGCATTTGGGTTTGCTTGCCAGAACCTGAGTCAGTTGTCACTGATGTCCATATACCAGATCATGAGGCACTGATATCCTCTGGCAGCAGGAAGCTGATGCCCTAGCCCAGGTACAAGCCTTAGGAATCTGTCCTTCAGTAGATACAGCATACAAAGAGTGGCCACCATAGTGTTTGAAGGGGATGGCATATGGCCAAGGTTGCTAGAAAGCCCTTGAAACAAAATGACTTGGTTAATGCAGTTGCTGTGTGTTCTAAACAAGGCCCAACTGCCAAAGGAGCATGAGTCCATTCACTGGAGCTCCCCACTCGTGAGTCACTGAGAGCAAAATGATTATATTGGTCCCCTTCCTCCGAGTGAGGTTTCTAAATGTCTTGGTTTGGTTGGACACTGTGTCTGGCCTAACTTAGACTTTCTCCAGTCACCACACAAGAAAGAGGTCATCATTAGGGAATTACAAGAGTAGAGTACTATGTATAGATACACTAGTCAAATGGACAGTGACCAAGGATGACGTTTCAAATATCGTGATAGACAAGCTTGCAGAAAAGAACATGATAGTAAATGGAGGTTCTGTCTCCCCTAAGGAGCATGGGTGATGGAAAAGAAAAGGAGAATATTGAAGCAGCAGATAAAATTACTAACAGGTAAAACCACTTTAGCCAGGTAGACTAAAGTACTATCTCAAGCTTTAATACATTTGAATGATGCTGACTGCCCCATAATCCAGACTGAGGCCCTCTACCAAGACACCCAGTATCATGAAGGTACAGAAGTCATGGAATATGACTTAGATTGCACTCTTCTCACTGTGGACTGTAGGAAAATACAGTCTTTTCTACCAAAAGGGAAGATATGAGAAATAGAGAAATGATCCATATTCATTTTAAGCACACACTATTTAGATATATATATACATATACACCCAGCTTGTGAATAAGGTTTCTAAAAATGGCAGCTTGTTGCCAGTCCTTTGTTCTCTCCCCTTCCTCATAAAAACAGTTTGGTAGGGTAATTTCATGGGTTTTTACCGTGCATATGTTCAGAGAACTAAAGGGGTAGGTGAAACAGTACTCCACTCAAGAGCTGCAGGTACTACTCGTGACCCCATCGACCAATAAAAATCTTAGGTGACATCCTGGGAAGATTGTGACTCTGGTCCTCAGCCTATGAGGAGCCAGGGGAGGGAACCTGCATCTTAGGGATAAAACCTGATCAGACCTCCCACTCAGTGTGCTTGCTCCCAAACCTTTTGTCTGCAAAGCGCCCTTCTGCAGAAGTAAAGAATACCTTGCGGAGCCATTTTTGATTGTCTGTTCTATTCCCGTGACACCATTTTAAGAGCATTTCCAACAGGATCAACATACTATGATGCTGGGAACACCAAGCCACGTCACACCTGGGAAAGGCATTATCTACTGGAATTTGCAATAAGACATTCTACCAGGATGGATGAGTTACTCTGCAACCCTAGGTGAGGAGGAACTGCTCAAATCTCCACTGGGAGCCAGACCTGAGGAAATGCACTATGCTTGGAATCGAATACACACCACTGAAAGAGGGGAGAAGGTGGGAGTCCTGGCCTAGCATATCCCACCCACAGTTCATCTCCATATGCCTGACAGCGCTGCCTTCCCCAGCCAATATATATGATATAAACAACCAGGTCAAGCTCCTAATGCAACAGCCACATTAACCATTAACATCTAAGGATTAGGCCAGAAGTGTAATTTTTATGTGAGGGGAAGACTTTCCATACAAGTCCCTACTAAATATCTGTCTTTTCATCTTTAGACTACTGCTGCTCCAATGTCTGGTCACACAATGAACTCTGATGGAAATACCTTCCTTCAGTAGATCTGCTCAAGGGCCTGCCAAAGGAATCAATACAACCGTTGGGTAACAGAATGATATATGTTCATACCTGATGAGTCTACTAATGTATCATCCTTATTAAGTCACACAAGTGAACACCTTGAGTGATCCAACTCCCTGCTTAGGGGACTTATTTTCAGTGGTTCAGATCATGGAGCTCTTGGTGGGGGGAACAAAAAAGGTTATTCATCAGGAATCATAATCTGTCTTTCCTCTTTCACATGCTTATATTATTATTGGGATATCTGCCTCCAATGCAGCTAGACAGCCACCAAATGAACTATTTCCATGCTAATAAAACCCCTTGTTAATGGCTCAGGGCACATGGCAGAAGAGGGGGATGTATAAGATTGTTAAGAATCAGTCATAAGGGATGGAATGTTGAAGAAGATCATCAAGAAGATATGACAGGGACTTCTCTGGTGGTCCAGTGGCTAAGATGCCACATTCCCAATGCAGGGGGTCCAGGCTCAATCTCTGGTCAAGGAACTAGATCCCACATGCCGCAACTAAGAGATTACATGCCACAGCTAAAGGTCCCTCATGCTTTAACTAAAAAGATCCTGCATGCAGCAGTAAAGATTGAAGATCCTGTGTGTCAAAACAAAGACCTGGCATAGCCAAATAGAAATACTTAAAATTTTTTTAAAAAGAAGACATGACTACTGGTTGACCCAAGAGCTGAATCTTGGCAATCAGAGTCTCCTCACCCACTCCTCATCTTTGCAATGTATGTTCTGCCCACAGTTCCCATACTAGGTCCTGTTTTAAAGACACAGCCTTGAAAGAGGAATGTGCTGTTGAGATCATATGGACAAGACATTTGGCTGAGCCCCATTAAATTCACCATATAAACTTAGGATTCTGACAGGCAGGCATGGAGATCCACTTGTCTTATGGCCACTCAACACAAGCCTTGTATGTAAGTTCTCTTGCTGATAACACATGTACATCCATGGCTGATTCATATGAATGTATGGCAAAAACCACCACAATATTGTAAAGTCTCCAATTAAAAAACATATACATATACATAAATATACATATATATGTGTGTGTATATATATATATATATATAAAGAAATTTCCCTTCTAGAGCTAAAAAAAAAAAAAAACTTGCCACCCACCAACTTGGAGTGCTTTGCCTCTTGCTCTGGTATCTCCTTGCCCTTCATACATGGGAGTGAGTTTCAAATTTCATCCAGGGAACTCATGAGGTTTCAAATCAACAATCTGAATGTGTACTGGCATGTGAGTGAGATTTTCATTACATTGGTGGGAGCTAATGAGTGAGCGTTTTTGGCAAGTAAATGTTTTGAGCATTTTTCCAGCGTTTTTGTTATTTGGATTTTTTTGTTTGAGCATTTTTCATGTGAGTATAAATGTGACAGTGTCAGTGTGTATTTGAGCCTGTTCATCGGTAAGAG
Organism: Bos indicus; assembly: GCF_029378745.1. NCBI lineage: Eukaryota > Metazoa > Chordata > Mammalia > Artiodactyla > Bovidae > Bos > Bos indicus. The sequence continues at coordinate 54,822,921 of NC_091789.1, forward strand.
CGGTCCACTGTAAGTAAATTTTTGCTTTAGTGAATATGTGTGTGCTCGATTGTATGAAGGTATTTCTGAGCATGAACACACATGTTAGCATGTTTATGTGTCTCTGTGTAATCTTATTAATATATGGTTGTATTTGTGTAAAGGCACATATATATGTGTCAGTGAATGTAAGTGTATTTATATGACTGAATTTGTGAGCTTCCTAGTGAGCTTTACTCTTTGTGTGCAAATCAATACGTGGGCATGTTCTTCTTTATGTCAATGTTGGCCTGCATGTGTAAATGCGTGTGTCATTGTGGGTCCACAAATCTCATGAGTGGAAGTGAATTTTGATCATGTATGCTCGTGAGTGAATGTGTGATAATTTTCATGTGAATGAGATCTGAGTATGTTCATGTGAGTGAATGTGTCAGTGTCTGCATGTGTGAGTAGTACTGTTCAAGAGGGTGAACATATGAACTTGTACATGTCAGAGTAGGTTAAAGTAATGTTTGAGTGTTGAAATGCATGTTTGTGTGTGTCCAAGTGTATACCTGAATTTGAAGCCATGTGTATGGATGTTATTAGCACTTTCCAGTGAGTCAGTGAATGTGTATCATGTTTCGTGCTGCAAACTAGGTAACATGTGGAGTATTCTTGTATGAGTGAAATGTGAGCATCTGAATGTAAATACATATGGGTGTATTTTCTTTATGAGGGAATATTTGTACTTTGTGGAGGATGTGCACATGTTTGTAGGAGAGCATCCATGTAAGCATGTTCCTGACTATGAGAGTGCTAGTGTACATGTGAAAGTGAATGTCTGGGAGCACCTGAGTTTATGTATTCATGAACCTGTGTGACTGAATTTGTAGGAATACTCATGTGATTGAGTGAATTTTTGTGCAAGTTTGCACAGAGTGAATTTATTATAGTGTGACTAGTTATGTCTACGTATTTGAATACATCTATGAGCATGTTCACATGAGGCAATGATGGTGTGAGCACATCTGTATTAATGAGTGAATGTGTGACCATGTGGGTGTGAATGTACATGAGTGTGTCTGCACGTGAATAATTTGTCAGCATGTTCACTTGAGTGAGTAAACAGTAAACACATTAATGTAAGTGACTGAATGTGGGAGCATGCACATACATGTGAACATGAATATTTGTACACTCTACCTGCCTCCTGCAAAACCTGTATGCAGGTCAAGAAGCAATAGTTAGAACTGGACATGGAACAAAGGACTGGTTGCAAATTGGGAAAGGAGTACGTCAAGGCTGGAAATTGTCACCCTGCTTATTTAACTTGTATGCAGAGTATATCATGAGAAATGCTGGGCTGGATGAAGCACAAGCTGGAATCAAGAGTGCCAGGAGAAACATCAATAACCTCAGATATGCAGGTGACACCACCCGTATGGCAGAAAGCGAAGAGGCTTTTTGGGAAGAGCCTCTTGATGAAGGTGCAAGAGTAGAGTGAAAAAGCTGGCTTAAAACTCAACATTCAAAAAACTAAGATCATGACATCTGGTCCCAACACTTCATGGCAAATAGATGGGGAAAGAAACAATGGAAACCGTGACAGACTTTATTTTCTTGGGCTCCAAAATCACTGCAGTTGGTGGCTGCAGCCATGAAATTAAAAAAAGACACTTGCTCCTTGGAAGAAAAGCTATGACCAACGTAGACAGTGTATTAAAAAGCAGAGACATTACTTTAGCGACAAAGGTCCATCAAGTCAAAGCTATGGTATTTCCAGTAGTCATATATGGATGTGAGAGTTGGACCATAAAGAAGGCTGACCACTGAAGAACTGATGCTTTTTGAACTGTGCTGTTGGAGAAGACTCTCGAGAGTCCTTTGGACTGCAAGGAGATCAAACCAGTCAGTCCTAAAGGGAATTAGTCTTGAATATTCATTAGAAGGACTGATGCTGAAACAGAAGATGAGCTGACTCATGGAAAAGACCCTGATGCTGGGAAAGATTGAAGACAGGAAAAGGGAATGACAGAAGACAAGATGGCTGGATGGCATCACCGACTCAATGGACATGAGTTTGAGCAAATTCTGGGAGGTGGAAAAGGACAGGGAAGCCTGGCGTGCTGCGGTCCGTGGGGCCACAAAGAGACATGACTGAGTGACTGAACAACAACATAAACATTTGTGAGAGTGAATTTGTGAACTTTTTCATGTCTTACAGTATGTTATGTAACAATATTTAAGTGTTGAAGTAAATGGGTGTGTTCAAGCCTATGGAATTTGTGAGTCTCTGTATATGTGTTTACATGCTTGTGTCAGTGAGGGAATATCTATATTTGTTTTCATAAGCCTGTTAATGTGAGTGTGTGAAAGTGAAGTTGCTTAGTCGTGTCCGAGTCTTTGCGACCGCATGGAATGTAGCCTACCAGGCTCCTCTGTCCATGGGATTTTCCATGCAATAGTACTGGAGTGGATTGCCATTTCCTTCTCCAGGGGAACTTCCCTACCCAGGGATCGAACCCGGGTCTCCCACATTGTAGACAGACGCTTAACCGTCTGAGCCACCAGGGAAGTGTGCTCTATGTTAAATTTGTGTGAGTTAATCTTTGTGTGTGTGAGTGAATGTTTGAGTTGATGGTGAGTGTGAGTATGCTTGTGTCAGAGAGACTATGTAATCAGATTTCTGTTTGAGTGTGTCAACGTGCCTGTGAGCAGGCTGCGTGTAAGCACATCATCTATATGACTGGGTTTCTGTGAGTGTGAGTCTGTGAGAATGCACGTTAAGTCAATGAATGTGAGTATGTCCCTGTTTTTGAGTGCGCTTGGTTGTTGTTCAGTCACTCAGTCATGTCCGACTCTTTGCAACCCCATGGACTGCAGCATGCCAGGCTTCCCTGTCCTTCACTATTTCCTGGAGTTTGCTCTAACTCTTGTCCTTTGAGTCAGTGGTGCCATCCAACCATCTCATCCTCTGCCGCCCCTTTGTCCTCCTGCCCTCAATCTTTCCCAGCATCAGGGTCTTTTCCCAATGAGTCCAATCTTTCCACCAGTTGGCCAAAGGACTGGAACCTCAGCTTCAGCATCAGTCCTTCCAATGAATGTTCAGGGCTGATTCCCTGTAGAATTGACAAGTTTGATCTCCTTGCTGTTCAACAGGCTCTCAAGAGTCTTCTCCAGCATCACAATTTGTGCCTATCAATTCTTTGGTGCTCAGCCTTCCTTATGGTCCAACTCTCAATTCATACATGGCTACTGGAAAAATCACAGTTTTGACCATGCAGACCTTTCTCAGCAAAGTGATGTCTCTGCCTTTTAAAACACCGTCTATGTTTGTCAAGCCAGCATCTTTTAATTTCAGCTGCAGTAACCATCTGCAGTGATTTTGAAGCCCAAGAAAATAAAGTCTGTCATTGTTTCCATTGTTTCCCTATCTATTTGCCATGAAGTGATGAGACCGGATGCCATGATCTTTGTTTTCTAAATGTTGAGTTTTAAGTCAGCTTTTTCACTCTCCTCTTTCACCTTCAAGTGTGTGCTAATATGTGTAAATGAAGAAATGTGTTCATGTGAGATATGAGCGTGTCTATTATGTGAATTGTGTGAATGAGTGAATGTGTGCATTGGTGGTCTCAAAATATGTGTGTTTACATGTGTGTGAGAATTGAGGATGTTTGTGTCATTGAATGTGTGAATATATGCATAAGAGCACAAATTTGTTTTAGTGAATTTGTAAGCATATTCAAGGGTGACAGCAGGTACGTGTGTGTGAGAGAACGCAGAGATGTTTGTGCATGTGTATATGAATATGGGCATAAGACTGGACATGTGATTTGTACAAACCATCATATGTAAGAGTATACATGTGTATGACTTCATTAATATGTGTGCATGGTTGAATGTGTTAACATTTGAGTGTGTCATCATGTTGAGATGGGGATGCCCATAAGGGTGGCTGAATGTATGAGTATGTTTCTGCTTGTAAAACAAGCATGTATGAATGTGTTCTGTGTGTGAATGAATTTGTGTACATGTTCGTATGAGCTAAGAAACGTGTGAGCAAGTCTGTTGGATTGAGCGTGTGAACATGTGGATGGTAAGTGCATCTATGTGTGTTAGTAAATTTGTAAGCATGCTGTGACTGCATGGGCGTTCATCTTTAAGCATGTTAATGTGTGAGTATACTTATGTGTGTGATTGTGTGAGCATTTATAAGTGTGAGCAGGTTCATGTACAAATGAACACATGAGCATGGTCCTTTGTGACCATCTTATTTTATGGAAGTAAAAGCGTGAGTCTGCATATGTAAGGGAAAATGACTTGGTTTTGTGTGTGAGTGATTTTGTGAGCGTGTTCTTGCGAGTTAATAAATGCATTATGCTCATGTGAGTGAATGGTCGAGCATGTTTGTGTGAGAGAATGTTGAAGACTGTGTATGTGAGTGTGACTATGAGTTAATCTGTCATTTTACCCTTCTGACTGAGTGAACTATGAGCATGATATTGCAAGTAACAACATGTGTGCATGTATATTACTAATTTTGCTGTTTAAGTAAATTCATAAGTTTAGTTGTATGTTTGAACATATGAGCGAGTGGTAGTCAAGTTTTATATTTAATATGTTGATATGCATCTGTGACTTGGTATGTGAATATGCACAAGGGGTTATGTGTGTCTGCGTGTTTAAACCGTATTTGTGTTGGTAACTGAATATGTGAGTGTGTGTGAGCATAAATTATAGAACACACATGAGTATACGTATGTGTTGATACATATGAGTGAGCATATTTAGGTGAGTAAATATGTGTATAGCCATTTTGGTCTGAGTATATTTGTTTGAGTGAATGAATGAGAACATATGTGTGAGTATGTCAGTGTACCCTCCATTTTGAGTCAATCTCTGATCAAGAACATATCGATGAATAAATATGTGTGCATGTATGAGACTGATGTGAGCCCATTCATGAATAAGAGTGTTGGTGTGAGTATATTAGTGTGTTAATACCTATTGGTAGCTATTCATGTGCATGAGTAAATCTGTGAATTTGTACATGGATGTTAGCTTGTTCATGTGTATGAATTAATGTGTAATGTAAGCATACTAGTTTGCATGGCATTGCTAATGTATGTGTAAATTTACGAGTGAACATGTAAGCATATACTTGCTAGTGGGTATGTACACCTGTGGGTATCTGAATGTGTGAGCTTCATGATGAGTGTGAAAATGTTTATCTGCAATTGAAAAGGTGAATGTGTTCTTGTTTATGTTAATTTGCTTGTGTGAAAGGATTTGAGACTGTATGTATGTGCAGGATCTGCACATGTGAGCTCATATTACACTGTCTTTATGTTGGAATAAATTTGTCATCATGTTTTTGTGAGTGAATGGATGTTTGAGCACCTTCATACGAAGGCAATGGCACCCCACTCCAGTACTCTTGCCTGGAAAATCCCATGGATGGAGGAGCCTGGTAGGCTGCAGTCCATGGGGTCGCTAGAGTCAGACACGACTGAGCGACTTCACTTTCACTTTTCACTTTCATGCATTGGAGAAGGAAATGGCAACCCACTCCAGCGTTCTTGCCTGGAGAATCCCAGGGACAGGGGAGCCTGGTGGGCTGCCGTCTATGGGGTCACACAGAGTTGGACACGACTGAAGTGACTTAGCTTGCATATGAGTGAATGTTGCAAGTGTGTTTATTTATGTGAGCTTCTTATGGAAGAATATATTTCTGTGAGTGAATGTGTAAGTGTGTGTTTGGAAGCATGTCCACCTGCAAGTGAATGTGTAAGCACGTCCTCATTTGTGTTTACATGCACATATGAGGAAATGTGTGTGTACATGTGTCATATATGAATAGTCTTGTGTGTGAGTGATATTGCACCCATGTCCTTATAAGTAAATAAATGTGTGGACATATTTTATGAGTGTCATTCAGTATACATGTTAAGTATGCTCATGCCTGTGAGTGAATATATGAACATTATTTGCCTCTGAGAGAGTTAATATGTGGGTATATTTGACTATGTGAGTGAATTTGTATGGAAGAATATGCATGAGTGTATAATATAGGAGGATAATAATTTCTATAGTGAGTGTGTATGTTCATACATGGGAGCAGATACTCTGGGGAGTCTACATGTGAGTATATTTGCATACAGAAAAAGTGAAAGTTGCTCAGTCATGTCTGACTTTGCGACCCCATGGACTATATGGTCCATGGAATTCTCCAGGCCAGAATACTGGAGTGGGAAGCCTTTCCCTTCTCCAGGGGATCTTCCCAACCCAGGGATCGAACCCAGGTCTCCCACATTGCAGGTGGATGCTTTACCAGCTGAGCCACAAGGGAAGCCCAAGAATGCTCGAGTGGGTGGCCTATCTCTTTTCCAGCCGATCTTCCTGACCCAGGAATCAAACTGGGGTCTCCTGCATTGCAGGCAGACTCTTTACCAACTGAGCTATCAGGAAGCCCCTTGTATATACAGTATGACTGTATATGTGTGTATGTGATCAGGGTCATAGTTTTGACTGTTCGGCGTCAGCATGTGTTTGTGAGTGTATGGTGTATGTGTCAGTCTATGTGTGAGAATAAATCTGTTTGATGTTAAGAGTGACTAAATGTACAAGTGTATCCTTATGTGAGGGTGTTAACATGTGCATGAATGTGTGAGCATATTCATATATATGAGGGATTGAGTGTGTTTGTGTCTGAATGTATGTGTAAAGATGTTCATGGATGATCGTGCAACCAGCCTGATAAGGTGAGAATATATTTGTGTGTGACAGAATAGGTCGTTTTATTTGTGAGTAGGATAAATACATGGGCATAAGTGAATATGTGGATGTGTTCACATAAGCAAATACAAGCATGCCAGTGTATAAGTAAATTTGTGAGCAAACTCATGCAATTGAGTGAATGTATAAACGTGCATATACTGGAGTCTGTGTCTGTATGAATTCTTGAGTATCTTATTGCATCAGTGAATAGTGAGCATGTACGTATATGTGAGCATGTTAATGGGACAATGAGAATGGATGTGTGGGGAAGTGATTTTATGTGAGAGTGGCTACGTATGTGAATGAATTTGTAGCATGTGTGCGACTGCTGAGTAAGGGAGCACATTAACATCAAGTATGCTATTGTGTGAGAGTGAACATGTCAGTGTGTGGATGTGTGTGAATGAATGTAAGTGACCTTATGTATATGATTATATTCGTGTGTGCAACTGAATTCATAAGCATTGTCATGTATGTGAGCATGTTATTATATTTGGGTATCTGAATATTTAGAGGTATGTTCATATGCTAGAGTATGTACAAGTGCTAGTAAATCTGTGAGTATGTGAGCACATGCATGTAAATCTTTCAGCATGTTTGATTGCATAAGCTCGTTAACATGTAATTATATTTAAATGAGTGAATGTGTGTGTATGAATTAATCTGAATGTATGGCTTAAAACTCAACATTCAGAAAACTAAGATCATGGCATCGGGTCCCATCACCTCATGGCAAATCGATGGGGAAACAGTGGTTGACCTTCTGAAGGAGATCAGCCCTGGGATTTCTTTGGAAGGAATGATGCTAAAGCTGAAACTCCAGTACTTTGGCCACCTCATGCGAAGAGTTGACTCATTGGAAAAGACTCTGATGCTGGGAGGGATTGGGGGCAGGAGGAGAAGGGGACGACAGAGGATGAGATGGCTGGATGGCATCACCGACTCGATGGACGTGAGTCTCAGTGAACTCTGGGAGTTGGTGATGGACAGGGAGGCCTGGCGTGCTGCGATTCATGGGGTCACAAAGAGTCGGACACGGCTGAGCGACTGATCTGATCTGATCTGAAAATCACTGCAGATGGTGACTGCAGTCATGAAATTGAAAGATGCTTGCTCCTTGGAAGAAAACCTATGACCAATCTGGACAGCATATTAAAAAGCAGAGACATTACTTTGCCAACAAAAGTCTGTCTAGTCAAAGTTATGGTTTTTCCAGCAGTCATGTGTGTGAGAGTTGGACTATAAAGAAAGCTAAGCACCAAAGAATTGATGCTTTTGAACTGTGGTGTTGGAGAAAACTCTTGAGTCCCTTGGACTGCAAGGAGATCCAACCAGTCCATCCTAAAGGAAATCAGTCCTGAATATTCACTAGAAGGACTGATGATGAAGCTGAAACTCCAATACTTTGGCCACCTGATGTGAAGAACTGACTCATTTGAAAAGACCCTGATGCTGGGAAAGACTGAATGCGGGAGGAGAAGGGGACGACAGAGGATGAGATGGTTGGATGGCATCACCGACTCAATGGACACGAGTTTGCGCAAGCTCCGGGAGTTGATGATGGACAGGTTAGCCTGGGGTGCTGCAGTCCATGGAGTCGCAAAGAGTCGGACATGACTGAATGACTGAACTGAACTGAACTGAACTGATACATATGCATGAGTGAAGGTGTGGACTTTGTGGTGTGTGATCATGTTTTGGGGGTAAGTGAATAAGTGTGCATGTCTGTCTGTGGGTGTGTTAATGTGTACAAGTAAGTGAAGGTGTGAGTTTTACATATGAGCATATTTGAGTGTGTGTGAGTCAATCTGTGGGCATCTTTATTTTAGGGAGTGAATATGTGACCAAGTTTGCATGAAGAAAGGAATGTGTAGGCATATTTGTGTATGTGGATGTGTGGTCATATGTGTTTATGTATGTGTTTCTATGTGTGAGTGACTTTGTGAGCATGGTGTTGTAAGTGAGCATGTGAGCTTGTTATTGTGAGTCTGTGTATATGAATGCATGCATTTTGTGAGTATGTATGACTGAGTGAATTTTTTTAGCATATTTGTGTATGTGTGCAAATGTACATCAATAACTAATGAGTATATTTACATATAAGAACACTGTGCAAGTGTTACTGAAGATGTAATTATGTACAAATTACTGAAGGGTATCTATGTGTGACTGAATTGGTAAGCATGTTTGTGTGTGTGAGTGAGTGTTTGAGCATGTGGGTGTAACTATGTTTAAGTTTAAGTTTAAGTTTAAGCATGTTTGTTTGTGTGAGTGAATGTTTGAGCATGTGGGTGTAACTATGTTTAAGTCAAGTATGTTCATGAGTGAAAATGTGACTGTGTCAATGTATGTGAGAATGTGTGATTGACTTTGTGTGCATGATCATATTTGGCAAGTGAATGAGCACTCTCATATATGTGAACATGAAAGTTTCAACTGTGTTATTTGCCCACAAATAACTGTGTTATTTGTCACGTCCAAATCTTTGCAACCCCATGACTTGCCACGATCCTCTGGCCATGAAACTCTCCAGGCAAGAATACTAGTGTGGGTAGCCATTCCCTTCACCATGGGATCTTCCTGACACAGGGCTTAAACCTGGGTCTCCTGCATTGAAAGTGAAGAAAGTAAAAGCGTTAGTCACTCAGTCATGTCCGATTCTTTGCGACCCCATGGACTATAGTCCGCCAGGCTCCTCTGTCCATGAAATTCTTCAGGGAAGAATACTGGAATGGGTACCATTCCCTTCTCCAGGGGATCTTCCCGATCCATGGATCAAACCCAGGTCTCCTGCATCGCAGGCGGATTCTTTACCTGGTAAGCCCCTAGGGAAGCCCTCTCCTGCACTGAAGGCAGATTCTTTACTGTCTAAGCCACCATTATGTATGTCCATGAATTTGTGAGGGCTTCCCCCGTGGCTACCATGGGGTCGCAAAAGAGTCAGACACAGCTTAGCAAATAAATGACGAATTTGTGAACATGTGTGTGATAAATATGTGTCTCCATGAGTGTGAGCATATTAGTGTGAGACAGGGAATGTTTGAGTGTCACTCTGAATGAATAAATAAGCATGCCAATTCATATGTCATTTTATTAATGTGAATAATATTCCTATGATTAAGGGTCTGTGGGTTCACATTTATGAATGTACTTATGGTCATGTGCATGGATTTTAGCACATTTGTTCACGTAAGCTTATGTATAAGTAAGCTCGTTTGTGTGGGATTGTAAATATGTGAGTATATTTGTGGGAGGAATTTATGACAGTGTGCATGTGAGTAGATGTGGTGAATGTGAGGATGTTCCTGTGTGTGTATTAATGTATACATGTAAGTGAATGGGTGTGTGTGCATGGGAGCATATATGAGTATGTGTATCAATGTGAGCTTATTCAAGTGTGAGTGAATATATGAACATGTTCATGTGTGAGGGTAAATTTGTGAATATAATTGTGAGTGAATGTGTGAGCATGTTTCGAGAGTAAGTAAATGTGAGAGGAATGTATGCATGTGAACAAGTCTGTGGCATTGGAGAGTTCTGGCTCGCATGGTTTGGGTTGGCAAATACTTGGGAGAGCTCAGCTGCTATGTAAAAATATGAAATTTAGGGCTTAGACCAAGTATGAGAAATATTTTCCAGGCTCAGGCAAGGGGAAGCTTGAGATAGGGGAAGCCGCTTGGTTCTCTTACAGGCCCACTGGGCTATCTCTGCTGCCTTTGTTGCTATAAAGGTGATTTTACAGCTTACTACTATTCGACGTCCATAGAGAAGGGAATAGCAACTCGCTCCTGTATTCTTGCCTGTAGAATCCCATGCACAGAGGAGCCTGGCGGGCTACAGTCCATGGGGTTGCAAAAAGTCAGGCACGACTGAATGACTCACACACACACACACACACACACACTTCATGGCGATATGAATAGAAGCATAAGGCTTTACAGTCAAACAAGACTGCATGTTATCCACCTTGCATTAGGTACCTGGGTCAGATAAACTGGTTACAGACTCAGCCCACCAGTGCTCACATACTTACATAGATTAGCTTCTGGATATTCATGGGGAGGGGAACAAGCTCGTTTTAATAAATGAGATTTATGAGGGAACTTGGCCAAGGAGAGGTATATGCTATGCTACATGCACTAAAATCAGGTTGGCAGAAGAAAGTCCAGAATGTGGTTAAATTTGCCATCTTATGTATTGCCGTGACTAAGGCAATAAGAAGGCCTATATTCCTTCTTGTTCAGATTGGTGTGATTATTGTTTGAGTTTCCTACCAAGTACCCATAACAAATAGCCTGGTGGGCCAAGTTATTTCAAAAATCGGTATCAACTATATTATACATTTGGCCCATTAGGTCCCTCTCGGGGAATTTTTCTTTGGCAGCTGTGTGTGTGTGTCGGGGTGTGTGTGTGTGTGTGTGTGTGTTAGTCACTCAGTCATGTCCGACTGTTTGCAACCCTATGGACTGTAACCTGCCAGGCTTCTATATCCATGGGATTGTCCAGGCAAGAATACTGGAGTAGATCACCATTCCCTTCTCCAGAGGATCTTCCTGACCCAGGGATCGAACCCTGGTCTCCTGAATCGGAGGCAGATTCTTAACGGTTTGAGCTACAGCGAAGTCTTTGGCAGCTGTTTGTGTTACTTTTATAGCCTCAGAGGTGGCCTCTTGGGAGGCAGTGATGTGACTAACTCAATAGATTTCCTCCCAGGTTAGCTCTGCTACTGGGCTTATCATTATTGTTCTGTAAGACAGGATGGGTATGCTTTAAGATCCCCCAGAAGAGTAAAATTGGGCTGCAATTTCCCTCCCAATACTTCCCAAGTCCTTATTAATGATGCTCTTGGTAATCCTGATGAATTTTTAATAGTTGTAAACAAGTAGCATCGATTTGGATGGAAAAACTCTCATATAGAAAGTGGTTAGATGTCTCTATGGGATTTGAAAATTTTCAGTTTTCAGGAGAATTTTCTTTGCTGTCACACCCAAAGGCTATGATTGTTTCCTGTGGGCAGTAAGCATTGGAGTTGTTGAAAGGCCCACTCCCACTGAGTGTGATGGAAACCTTGAAGTTGATATTGGAAGACAATCAGGCTAGAAAAGAATTTCCAGACTGGATGAAGCTCCTGACTCTTTAGATATGCCTTGTCCTGGATATTATGTTGTATACATTCCTTTCCTAATAAGTAAGTATGCTCTGTGTGTGTGTGTGCATGTGTGTGCATACATATATACACATACAAATTATAAGTGGCCATGGGGCTTCCCTGGTGGATCAGTGGTAAAGAATCCACCTGCCAATGTTTTAAGGTTTTGAACCCTGTCTAGGAATATCCCACGTAGCGTGGAGCAGCTAAGTCTGTGCACCACAACTATTAAGACTGTGCTCGGGAGCCCAGGAACTGCAACTATTGAGCTCATGAGCAACAACTATGAAGCCCACATGCCCTAGAGCCCGAGCTCCACAATAAGAGGAGTCACCATAATGAGAAGCCCTGCACTACAATGAATTATAGGCCCACTTGCCACAACTAAAGAAAAGCCCGTGCAGCAACAAAGACCTAGTACAGCAAAAATAAAAACAAAACAATAATATTATTAAGTCAATAAATAAAGTAACTTCCCAACCAGGGAGGAAATTCATGGTAAATTGTCCTTGGTCACTTAGACGAACTTCATTGAGTGCAAGCTTCAATAAATGGGACTTGTACTGGAAAGAGAGGAAAAGACGTTATATTAACAACTGATAAGAAAAGAAACCAACATTTGTAAAGATATACATTTTGGCAGGGTTTACATTAGTCATTATTGTCAGGGATTAGCAAGAGCTATAATTTTATCTAACTGTAATCCCATAGAGTTTGTTGGTATAGCTCTGCATTACAGCACTTTTCATATGATTGCACTCATCACAAGCATCCTGGTTGTAATACTGGGTACATACTATCTCTGGGCAATTCCTTACATAAATCTCAAGAGGCAGTGGCTCTATGTGGTTAATGGCACTACTTAATCACAGTCAGTCTCATCTAATTTGAGGCCAGAGTTGGCCCTGAGGGTTTAGAACCATTTATGAGTCACAAGTGGTATCTAAAGAGTCGAGCTTACCCAGAATGGGTGTTGCTTGTAGTAGAAGAGACAGGAGAAGGTTGCTAGCCTCAGTGTTGGTATCTGTGGTCATTTAGCAGGACTGACCAATGTGAATAGCCAACAGCATGGTTCCCATTGTCTCCAGTCTGACCTGTGTTATAAGATACCCTGTTAGGTGCATGTGGTATAGTTTCCAGACAGACCTTGTCAACAGTAGTGCGGAGATTACTAGGGCTGGTGAACTGCCAAGAGACACAGAGTCAACACTAGCAAGGGTAGGAACTTCTCAGGTGAGAAGGACCTTGGTAACAGGATAGGACTTAAAAGTTGGAGGTCACCTATAGCCAGCAGTAGGGAGCCTGATTGTCCCTGGTATTGTTCACATGGAGTTACCTGGTCTGGGAGAGGTTTAGGTCCACCTCCTGGGTTCCATGGTGCCTTTTGAGGAGCAAAGTACTGGGATGGCTGATAAGGTCACCTCTTTCTCCAGAGAGTGGTTTGCTTGGCTTTATACTGGATGATGATGAACACAGGCTAAAGGATGGTTTCAGAATCACTGGTTCACATCAGGTTCTCATCAGGATCAAGAAGGAGGTGGCTAAGCTCTGGGTTTTGTCCGAGGGAGACAGGAAAAAATGAAAGTACCGGGTGAATGTTTCTTCTCTATTCATGGCATTGCCTGTGCTCTCATGCCTGTGAAAACCAATAATTGGGTTGTATCTCGTGTGGAATTGCACACCAGAAGAAATAGAATTGTCTCTGTTGATGGTCCCATCATTTGCTGTGAACTTAAATATGGCGCAGTTATGCCATAGGGGCACGAATTTAATATAACCTAAAGCATGGGCAGTATTTTGACCACTGGAAGAACCACTGCCCTCCAAGTCCTCTCCACAGTCCTTGATGTGGGACTGGAGGATGACAGGATAGATAAAAAACCCAAGCAATCTTTTCTTGTAACGCCCATAGTTATTTTGCATTACAGTGATGTACAAACTTTAGTCTGACTGTGTAAACCGTGTGACGGTCCCAAGGATTGTAAAAGCTATTTTGTTATCTCCTCAATAACATTAGAAGAAATTGGTGTATTGTATGGATAAACTAATGGAAGTCTTGTATAGAAGGCAGAGAGCACTGAGCTGAGCTCCCTGTGCTATACAGCAGCTTCCCACTAGCGAATCTATTTTACACACACACACACACACACACACACACACACACACACACGTCAATCTTACTCTTCCCTCCCCTTCCATTTCTGTGTCCAAAAGTCCATTCTCTATGTCTGTGTCTTTATTCCTGCCCTTCACAGAGGTTCATCAGTACCATTTTTCTAGATTCCATATATATGTGCTAATATACGAATTTGTTTTCTTTCTGACTTACTTCACTCTGTATAACAGGTTCTAGGCTCATGCACCTCAGCCTGGTGCTCTGTGACAACCTAGAGGGCTGGGATGAGGGGGTAGGAGGGAGGGAATATATGCTGATTCACGTTGTTGTACAGTAGCAATCAACATAACATTGTAAAGCAATTATCCTTCAACTAAAAATACATTTAAAAAAGAATCAAAAGTGAAATACAAAACAGTGAAATCTAAAATAAAAAGTCATTTAGAATTAACATATACACACTGCTGCTGCTGCTAAGTCGCTTCAGTCGTGTCCGACTGTGTGCGACCCCATAGACGGCAGCCCACCAAGCTCTGCCATGCTTGGGATTCTCCAGGCAAGAACACTGGAGTGGGTTGCCATATACATACTGCTGCTGCTGCTGCTAAGTCGCTTCAGTCGTGTCCAACTCTGTGCGACCACATAGATGGCAGCCCACCAGGCTACCCCACCCCTGGGATTCTCTAGGCTGGAATCACTCTATACTGGAGTGGGTTGCCATTTCCTCCTCCAATGCATGAAAGTGAAAAGTCAAAGTGAAGTCACTCAGTCGTGTCTGACTCCCAGCGACCGCATGGACTACAGCCTACCAGGTTCCTCCATCTATGGGATTTTCCAGGCAAGAGTACTGGGTGCAATGAGTGGGGTGCCATTGCCTTCTCCAATATACATACTACTATACATTACATATATAACCAACAAAGACGTAACATTTAACACAGTAAACTATACTCAATATTTTGTAATAACCAATAAGGAAAAAGAATCTGAAAAGTAAGATATATATAAACATACATACAACTGAGTTCAGTTCAGTTCAGTTCAGTCACTCAGTCATGTCCGACTCTTTGTGACCCCATGAACCGCAGCACACCAGGCCTCCCTGTCCATCACCAACTGCCGGAGTCTACCCAAACCCATGTCCTTTGAGTCGGTGTTGCCATCCAACCATCTCATCCTCTCCTCCTCCTGCCCTCAATCTCTACCAGCATCAGGGCCTTTTCAAATGAGTCAGCTCTTCACATCAGGTGGCCAAAGTATTGGAGTTTCATCTTCAACATCAGTCCATGCAATGAACACCCAGGACAGATCTGCTTTAGGATGGACTGGTTGGATCTCCTTGCAGTCCAAGGGACTCTCAAGTGTCATGTCCAACACCACAGTTCAAAAGCATCAATTCTTCTGTGCTCAGCTTTCTTTATAGTCCAACTCCACCAACCATGCATGACTACTGGAAAAACCATAGCCTTGACTAGATGGACCTTTGTGAACAAAGTAATGTCTCTGCCTTTTAATATGCTGTCTAGGTTGCTCATAACTTTCCTTCCAAGGAGTAAGCGTCTTTTAATTTCATGGCTACAGTCACCATCTGCAGTGATTTTGGAGCCCAGAAAAAGAGTGAGCCACTATTTCCACTATTTCCCCATCTATTTGCCATGAAGTGATGGGACTGGATGCCATGATCTTAGTTTTCTGAATGTTGAGCTTTAAGCCAACTTTTTCAGTCTCCTCTTTCACTTGCATCAAGAGGCTCTTTAGTTCTTCTTCACTTTCTGCCATAATGGTGGTGTCATCTGCATATCTGAGGTTATTGATATTTCTCCCAGCAATCTTGATTCCAGCTTGTGTTTCCTCCAGCCCAGCATTTCTCTGGGCTGGAGATGTACTCTGCATATAAGTTAATTAAGCAGGGTGACACTATACAGCCTTGATATGTTCCTTTTCCTATTTGGAACCAACCTGTTGTTCCATGCCCAGTTCTGTTGCTTCCTGACCTGCATAGAGGTTTCTCAAGAGGCAGGTCAGGTGGTCTGGTATCCCCATCTCCTTCAGAAGTTTCCAGTTTATTGTGATCCACACAGTCAAAGGCTTTGGCATAGTCAATAAAGCAGAAATAGATGTTTTTCTGAAACTCTTTTGCTTTTTCGATGATCCAGTGGATGTTGGCAATTAGCCACGGCAGCAACGGCACGGGAGCGATGGTGCAGGAGCGGCGGAGAGGAGCTACCCCACGTCCAAGGTCAGGGGAGGAGGCCGAAAGGAGCTACCATATACCTGAGTATATACATATATATAACTGAATCGCTTTGCTGTATACCTGAAACTAATGCAACATTGTATATCACTCAGATCAGATCAGATCAGTCACTCAGTCGTGTCCGACTCTTTGCAACCCCATGAATCGCAGCACGCCAGGCCTCCCTGTCCACCACCAACTCCCAGAGTTCACTCAGACTCAGGTCCATCGAGTCAGTGATGCCATCCAGCCATCTCATCCTCTGTCATCCCCTTCTCCTCCTGCCCCCAATCCCTCCCAGCATCAGAGTCTTTTCCAATGAGTCAACTCTTTGCATGAGGTGGCCAAAGTACTGGAGTTTCAGCTTTAGCATCATTCCTTCCAAAGAAACCCCAGGGCTGATCTCCTTCAGAATGGACTGGTTGGATCTCCTTGCAGTCCAAGGGACTCTCAAGAGTCTTGTCCAACACCACAGTTCAAAAGCGTCAATTCTTCGGTGCTCAGCCTTCTTCACAGTCCAACTCTCACATCCATACATGACCACTGAAAAAACCATAGCCTTGACTAGATGAACCTTTGTTGGCATAGTAAGGTCTCTGCTTTTGAATATGCTATCTAGAGTTCAATAAAAAAAATAGAATAAAAATAAATTTTAACGTATCAAATGTTCAGCATTATACATATGTGATTAATTAAACATTAAAAAAAGAAGGCCAGGAGGTTATGGCAAGTTAACTTAGTGGCAGGGAATGTGGCTATTTTCTCATGGAGTTGCAACACTCTAGTAAGTCCAGGTTTAGCTCAATCCAGTAGATACATTACCATTTGAATACAGACCTCAGCTTGTATGGGAGAAGCTTCCGCTATCACCCAGGGCATAATAGGAATCTCAACCCATAGCATAACTGGCTCTGCTCCGGTAGAGCTTTGAGTTTCAGTGAGGGCTCAGTGTACCTCTGGAAGTTGCCTCTCCATTGGCCAATACTTTTGGACTTAGTCTGCAAGTTGCTTATGCCAAAAACCCATGGACATGGGGCCAGTGGATCCTAGAAATGAATTTTGGGGTGGCTGAAACTTCTAACTGTAAGTCCTGTTCTCAGAGCACTAGTGGGAGAGCTGAAACGATAGACTTCTTTAGTTTATCTAGTGTCTGTTGTTGCTCGGGTCCCCACAGATAAGTGGATATCCTGAGGGTGGCTCCATACACAGGGACCAGCAAATATTGGAGGTTGGCACTGGAATTGAATGTTACTACCAAATGTTGGATCTCCTTTACCAACATGGGAGGTTGGGGCATGAGAAGCTTTTCTTCTACCAAATGCAGACTAGTTTACCCTTCTGAGTTTCAATTATAGACCAGACATTGAACAGACTAGGAGGCTCCCTGTAGCTTATGGAGGGCAATTGCCCATCCCCTCAGTGAAGTGTTTACTCACAGTGGTGACAGTGTGTGACACAGAGTCATAGCCAGGTCCCGGGACAAGGATGACATCAGTACAATGCCAGAGCTGAGTTTCTGTGGGAGGTGCCTGGTGCAGAGCAGGAGTCTAGATCCAGACGGCAAATTCCTTGTGAAATCCCAGAGGTATTCATGTACCCTACAGGCAACTGGGAAAAGTGTACTGTTGATCCTCAAAGGGGAAGGCAAATTGTGCTCAATTATCCTATGACACATTTAACAAAGAGAACATGTTAGACCAGTCTAGGCCTCCGGACCATTGACCAATATTACTTGAGTGTCATTCATTCTGGTATGAGATTCATAATGTCAATACCTAGTAGAGGGGCTCTGATACAGGGAGCAGCCTCCTTTAATTCTCTCTAATCCATAGATAGCCTCTACCCATTAGTAGTGGCTTGAGGACAGGCCATAGCAGGAAACCACAAAGTGGGGATCTGTATCCTTTCACTAACAAGGCTAAGACAGGTCATAATCTTCAGTGCTTTACTTTTAGTCAGTACCTCCCACATGGGTAGAGGAAAGTTCAGTAATTTCCACTGGCCAGGGCCTACTAGTAGAATAGAAGCCTTAGGATTGTTTCGTGAGGTTATCTGCTGATTCCAATAACAGGAAAAGAGATAATTTCAGAGAGAACAACCAGGGCAGAAGCATCTTTTAGCAAAATTAAGTCAATTTTAAAACCTCAGTAGGCAATCATCCTTTCAATTAATTATCCTCCCAAGCCAGTCATCTCCTGGGGAATCCCTTTGAAGCAACAGTCACAAACATTTTTGGCACCAGGGACTGGTTTTGGGTAGAGAATTTTCCCATGCACCAGGGGGGTGGGGGATGTTTTAAGTATATTACATTTGTTGTGCCCTTTATTTCTATTATTATTACATCAGCTTAATCTCAGATCATCAGGCATTAGATCCTAGAGGTTGGGGACGCTTGTTTTAAAATATGAGTGCTTACTAGGATTAGGGAGATGTGGGCATCTGTATCCAAAACAGCCAGCCAGTGTTGTTAATATTTGGGAGCCCACACCACAGTTCATGTGGTAAGAGGGCAACAGCCTGCCAAAAGAGGCCTGCTTTGAGAATACTGGGTCCTGATGTGGGGGCGGCACAATGTGTGAGTGTGTGTGTGTGTGTGTGTGTGTGTTTGTGTGCACCTATGTGTGTGAAAGAGACTGTACCCACATTTGCATGTGTGACTGAATGTGCATGTTTGTGAACAACTTAAGGAGGAGTATGTTCATGTATGTAAATTTATGACTGACACGGTGTATGTAAAGCATATTGAGGTGTGTGAGTGAGTGCATAACTATTTTAGTTTAAGCATATTTGTATTTGAATGAATTTGTCCATGTGTCAGCGTATCTATGAATGGGAGTAAATCTTTGAGCATGTTCATTTGAGTGAATGTCTAATTTGTGGATGTATGTAAGCTTGTCTGCGTGTAGGACTGAATTGAGCCTGTTCATATGTCAGTGTATTAACGTGCTTTTGTGTGTTTCTGTGTGTTCACATTTTTGAGTGAATTTGTAAGCATCTGCATGATGGTAGCATGTTTACCTCTGAGTGAAGGTGTAACCATGATGATCTGTGTGAACTTGTTACTGTGTACATCTATTTCTGAATCAATGCATGGATGTATGTGTGAATGCTGATCATATGCATGTACACAACCGTTTTAGTGAGTGTACTTGTGAGTTTGTGATCAGGTTCACTGTGTGTATATGTGAACATGTTCATGTTTGGGTGTAAATGACTGAGTATATACATGTGATCATATGCCTGTGTTTGAATGAATATGTAAGCATATCATGTACTTTCATGAATGTGAGTGAATGTATGCTTTGCATTTGTGTTTTTGTACATTTGTGCTTGCGTGACTGTGAAAAAAGTCTGTCATTAAATGCATGAGCATGTATATGTATATCAATACATATATACATGCATATTATTAATATACAAGTATAAGCAGATATAGCAACATGTGTGTGTTAATGAATATGTAAACATGCTTGTGTTAGGGCATGGTAATGTGTGTGTTCTTTTCTGTGAGTGAATGTGATTATGTCTATGTGTGATTAAATGTGTGTTCACTTGTGTGGAAGTGATAATGTGAGTGTGTCTATGTGCAACTGTGAGCAAATATATGAGTATCTGTGTGTGAGAGATTGTGTGAATGAATATGAATATGATCCTGTCTAAATGTGAATGTGTTATCATGTCCAGGTCTCAGCATGAGTGATTTTGCAGTGTCTGTGTTAATACACATGTGTGTGTTTATGAGCATGCAGGCTTTGTGAATAAGTGAACTTGTTCATGTATGTGAAATTGATCATACATGAGTGATTCGTGTGTTAGCATGTTGTCTGTTAAATAAATGTGAGAGCATGTGCATGTATGAATGTGTGTGAGAGGTCAGAGGGAATGGATGTAAGTGTACAACTTTGTCAGTATACAAGTCCATTAGAATATGTGTATTTTTGTGGGAATTTAAGTGAGAGTGTAGACTTGTTATGGAGGTAACATATAAACATGCTTTGTGTGTCTGGGAATGTTCACGTTTACATATGTTCATGTATGAGTGAACATCTGAGTATGCCCATGAGTGTGAGCATGAACATATGTAAATAAAAGTGTGAACACATTTGTGTTTTGAGCATGTTAATGTGCAACAGTGAAAGTCTGTGTGTGAATGAATTCACGTGTTCATATCTAAGTGCATGAGCTCATGCATGTATGGGAGCATGTTCATGTGTGTAGATTAATGCATGATCAAGTTGCTGTGTGTGAAGATGTTAATGTATAATTATTTTTCCTGAGTGGAACTGAATGTGTAAGCAAGTTCATGTATGTGAGCATGATGTAAATTTGAAGCAAATTTGCGACTGTATGTGGGCAAGTCTGTGTACATGAATTAATCATGTGAGTGAATATGTCAATATGTTTATTTGCACGTGTTTATGTCTTCAAGTGTTAATGGAGTGTTTGAGCAGGTTTTTGAGTTTTATTGAATATGAGCATGTGCATTTATGTGGAATTTTCTTTGTGTAAATAAATTTGTGAGGGTTTTGTGTGTTTGAGCATGTTAATATATGAATAAGCTCATTTTGTGAATGTGTAAATTTGGGTATATGTGAATGAACATGTAAGTATGTGACATTATATTGAAATGTGTGTTTATATGTGTATGCTCATATATGTGACTATGTGATGGCATTCATATGTGGATTAATATATGAATACTTACATGTGAGTGAATGCAGGAGCAGTTTTCTGTGTGTATAATTCATGTCGGTGAAAATCTCAACATCTTAGTTTGCTTGACTATATGAGTGTTCTCCACAGGACTGGAAAAGGTCAGTTTTCATTCCAATCCCAAAGAAAGGCAATGCCAAAGAATGCTCAAACTACTGCACAATTGCACTCATCTCACACGCTAGTAAAGTAATGCTCAAAATTCTCCAACCAGGTTTCAGCAATAGCTGAACCGTGAACTTCCTGATGTTCAAGCTGGTTTTAGAAAAGGCAGAGGAACCAGAGATCAAATTGCCAACATCCGCTGGATCATGGAAAAAGCAAGAGAGTTCCAGAAAAGCATGTATTTCTGCTTTATTGACTATGCCAAAGCCTTTGACTGTGTGGATCACAATAAACCATGGAAAATTATGAAAGAGATGGGAATACCAGATCACCTGATCTGCCTCTTGAGAAATTTGTATGCAGGTCAGGAAGCAACAGTTAGAACTGGACATGGAACAACACACTGGTTCCAAATAGGAAAAGGAGTTTGTCAAGGCTGTATACTGTCACCCTGTTTATTTAACTTATATGCAGAGTACATCATGAGAAATGCTGGACTCGAAGAAAAACAGGCTGGAATCAAGATTGCCGGGAGAAATATCAATAAACTCAGATATGCAGATGACACCACCCTTATGGCAGAAAGTGAAGAGGAACTAAAAAGCCTCTTGGTGAAAGTGAAAGTGGAGAGTGAAAAAGTTGGCTTAAAGCTCAACATTCAGAAAACGAAGATCATGGCATCCGGTCCCACCACTTCATGGGAAATAGATGGGGAAACAGTGGAAACAGTGTCAGACTTTATTTTTCTGGGCTCCAAAATCACTGCAGATGGTGCCTGCAGCCATGAAATTAAAGGACACTTACTCCTTGGAAGGAAAGTTATGACCAACCCAGACAGCATATTCAAAAGCAGAGACATTACTTTGCCAACAAAGGTTCGTCTAGTCAAGGCTATGGTTTTTCCTGTGGTCATGTATGGATGTGAGAGTTGGACTGTGAAGAAGGCTGAGCACCGAAGAACTGATGGTTTTGAACTGTGGTGTTGGAGAAGACTCTTGAGAGTCCCTTGGACTGCAAGGAGATCCAACCAGTCCATTCTGAAGGAGATCAGCCCTGGGATTTCTTTGGAAGGAATGATGCTAAAGCTGAAACTCCAGTACTTTGGCCACCTCATGCGAAGAGTTGACTCATTGGAAAAGACTGATGCTGGGAGGGATTGGGGGCAGGAGGAGAAGGGGACGACAGAGGATGAGATGGCTGGATGGCATCACTGACTCGATGGACGTGAGTCTGAGTGAACTCCGGGAGTTGGTGATGGACAGGGAGGCCTGGCGTGCTGCGATTCATGGGGTTGCAAAGAGTCGGACACGACTGAGTGACTGATCTGATCTGATGAGTGTTCTGGGATTAGATTTGAGTGTATCTAGATTTGAGCAGATATATGAGCACGTTTGTGCATAGAAACACACTAATGTGAGCGTGCTCATTTGTGTGAATGAAGGTGATGATATGCTCCTATGTGTAATTGAATTCATGAGCATGTTTGGGAGTGGTTGTGAGTCTGTAGGTATACAGTCATGTGCAAGTGTGAACAAACATGAATTTTATCTGTGTCAGTGTGTGAGAGAATGTCACTACTGATAGCTTATGGTGAATGATGTCCAATTTGTGATCTCCGAAGAAGATTTAGCTTCAGAACCAGGGACCAGGCTTGGTCACTCAAGAGCTTTTATGTAGCCAAGTTTTATTAAAGTATAAAAAGGGACAGAGAAAGCTGCTGACATAGACATCAGAAGGGGGATGGACAGTGTCCTTCTGGCTAGTCTTCACAAGGGAGCTATATACTTTTTAAATTTGTTATTACAAAACAAAATAATGTTCCAAGGTTGTAAAGATCTTACTAGACCCACTCCCACAATTTACATTATAAGATGACAGGATTAGAACTAACAATAGAAAGATCTTGCCAGGTGGACTCCCATAATACACATTTTAAGATAACAGGACTAGTCAGAAGGTTTTTCAGTTCAGTTCAGTTCAGAAGGTTTTTAAGAAGGAGCAACTATCCTCAAGCAGGATACATTGTTGTTAAATAATCCTTAGCGCACAGAGTTTAAGCCAAGTTGTTTGTTGTGTAACCATCAGCTTAAAAGAAAAAAACTTAAAGAAAAAAAAAAAGTTTGTCCTTTTCTCCTCCTTGAGAATTCCAGACCCCTATCTGTTCCTTGAGAGCCCTAGCTAGACCCTTTTCTCCTCCACGGGGACCCTGGACTTCTTATCAACTTACCTAGGAACTGTCTCTCTCAGTATGTTGATGTGTGTGAATGATGTGTGAGTGTGCTGCTGCTGCTGCTGCTAAGTCGCTTCAGTCGTGTCCAACTCTGTGCGACCCCATAGACGGCAGCCCACCAGGCTCCCCCGTCCCTGGGATATGTGTGTGTGAGTAAAAATGTATGCTATTGTGTCTGTCAGTGTGTGAGCATGTTCTTTGGGTGACCCTTTTAATATGCACGTATCAGTTCAGTTCAGTCGCTCAGTCATGTCCGACTCTTTGCGACCCCATGAATTGCAGCATGCCAGGCCTCCCTGTCCATCACCAACTCCCGGAGTTCACTCACACTCACGTCCATCGAGTCAGTGATGCCATCCAGCCAACTCATCCTCTGTCGTCCCCTTCTCCTCCTGCCCCCAATCCCTCCCAGCATCAGGGTCGTTTCCAATGAGTCAAGTCTTCGCATGAGGTGGCCAAAGTACTGGAGTTTCAGGTTTAGCATCATTCCTTCCAAAGAAATCCCAGGGCTGATCTCCTTCAGAATGGACTGGTTGGATCTCCTTGCAGTCCAAGGGACTCTCAAGAGTCTTCTCCAACACCACAGTTCAAAACCATCAACTCTTCGGTGCTCAGCCTTCTTCACAGTCCAACTCTCACATCCATACATGACCACTGGAAAAACCGTAGCCTTGACTAGATGGATCTTTGTTGGCAAAGTAATGTCTCTGCTTTTTAATATGCTATCTAGGTTGGTCATAACGTTTCTTCCAAGGAGTAAGCTTCTTTTAATTTCATGGCTGCAGTCACCATCTGCAGTGATTTTGCAGCCCAAAAAGATAGTCAGCTACTGTTTCCCCATCTATTTCCCATGAAGTGATGGGACCAGATGCCATGATCTTTGTTTTCTGAATGTTGAGCTTTAAGCCAATTTTTTCACTCTCCTCTTTCACTTTCATCAAGAGGCTTTTTAGTTCCTCTTCACTTTCTGCCATAAGGGTGTGTGAGCATATTTCTTTGTATGAATGTGTGAATGTGACGTGTGAGTGATTTGAGTGTGCATAAGTGGGAGCACAAGTGTTTCAATGAATATGCAAATATGTCCATGTGTGAGCACGTTCAGCTTTCCAGGTGGTGCTAGTGGTGAAGGACCTGCCTGCCAATGCAGGAGAGGTAAGAGATGCGGGTTTGAACCCTGGATAGTGAAGATGCCCTGGAGGGGGGCACAAAAATCCACTCCAGTATTCTTGCCTGGAGAATCCCATGGACAGAGGAGCCTGGCAGGCTACAGTCAGTAGCCTCGTACAGAGTCAGACACAACTGAAGTGACTTAGCACACATGCATGTGAGCATGTTCATGAGTGAGTGAACCTGAGTGTAAGAGTCTCTTTGTGTGTGAATGTACCAGCGTGTTCATGTGTAAAAAAACGTGAGCATGTCCACATGTGTCAATATGTTGATGCAAAAATGTAAGACTATGAGTAAGTATGTTCATGAGTGAGTGTGTCAGCATGTATCTGAGTAAGTGAATGTATGACAATTCTTATGCATGTTATAGATTTAATGGGAAAGTGTGACTGAATGTGTGAGCATGGGTTTGAGTGTGTTTCTTCCCCCTGGGTTTTTTTCAGGACTGCATGTCCACATGGTGAAATGTAAGGCACTGTGCACAAATAAGCTTTTCTTCTCTATTGGCTCAAAACTGTCTATAACCAGCTGTACAGCTAGGGCACATTATTCTCTGTAAATAACATCCCACCCCTCCTATAGAAACATGTGTGACTCTCATGATTCAACCTGCTGGCTTCACTTCAGGCTAACTGCCCAGAAGCTGACCTGCAAAGAGAGAAATAAGTTATCCCAAGTCCAATGCTTTAGAAAGCAAAGTGCTATTGGGAATAATTGTCTGAATAACAGCTGAGAAGTAAATGGGGCTCTGTGTCAGGTCAAATCCCAGACACTAGCATTTAGGGTTACCATGATCAAGCCCCAGCAAAGTGCTTACAGGAGTTGCTATAAACACAGCCCTTTATTCCAACCATTCAGACCCCACCCCCCACAAACATGCCATTAGAGAATGGAAGCTATGTATGTCAGTTAAGAAAATCTAGCAGGCCCAGGGAGCCAGGGACCCCACCGACCCCAAGGTCATACTTCTCATTCTAGACCATTTAGTGCCACTCAGACAGCCATCCCTTTGGTTGGGATCCAGAAGACCCTAAAGGGCCAGCACAGGGCCTGGTCGAGAGACTCCCAGTGATAAGAGCAAATGGGAGCTGAAATACAATCCACATTCTCCTCATCAAGCTGCGTGCCCTGGCTCTGAGATGCAGCCCAAAAGACGGGAGACATGTTCTACTTTATTTCCCAGAGAGGACACCTTCTGTGCTAGAAGGGATCTGCATGAGAACGTAGTGGAAGTATCCATACATCTCAAAAAGGCAAATAAAAAGTGTTACGGACTGCGTGTTGGTGTACTCCAAATACAAATATGTACAGCCTGGGGGGAGTGCCACTGGTAAGGTGCAGCTGGTTTGCTGCATTTCAGCTCTTTTCAACCTAACACAAAATTCTTTTTTTTTTTTTAATTTTATTTTATTTTTTAACTTTACAATATTGTATTGGTTTTGCCATATATCGAAATGAATCTGCCACAGGTATGGTATGGGGAGGGAGGAGGGAGGAGGGTTCAGGATGGGGAACCCATGTATACCTAACACAAAATTCGTAAGTGTCATGACTTCCCTGGTGGTGTACTGGCTAAGACTGCACTCCCAACGCAGGGGGCCCAGGTTTGATCCCTGGTCAGGGAACTAAATCCCACATGCCACAATTAAATAGTATGCCACAACTAAAGGTTCCACATGCTGCAAATAAAGATCCCACGTGCCACAACTAACGATCCTGCATGCCACAACTAAAGATGCCACATGCCACAACTGAAGATCCTGCGTGTTGCAACTAAAAAGACCTTGCATGCTGTACGTGAAAGATCCCACATGCCACAATGAAAGTTCTGCATGCCACAAATAAAAAGATTCCACATACCCCAACTGAAGATCCTGCATGCCACAACTAAAAGATCCCACATGCCACAACTAAAAGATCCCACATGCCCCAACTAAAAGATCCCGCATGCCACAACAAAGATCCCAAATGCTAGAAAGAAAAGATCCTACATGCCACCACAGGGATCCTGCATGTCACAACTGAAAAGATCCCACATACCACAACTAAAAAGATGTCACAAGCCCCAAATAAAAGATCCCATGTGAAACAACAAAGATCCCCTATGCCACAACTAAACAGATCTGAAATGCTGCAAGTAAAAAAATCTTGTTTGCTGCAACAAATGATCACCTATGCTGCAACACATATCCCACACACCACAATAGAAATCACATGTATCACAACTGAAATGATCCCACATGCTGCAACTAAAAGATTCCTCATGCCACAACTAAAACATCCCACATGCCAGAAATAAAACGATCTTGCATGCTGCAACAAAGATCCTACATGTGACAATTTATAAGATCTGCGTGCTGCAGCTAAGATCCCACATGCTGCAAAAAAAAAAAAAAAAAAATCTTTCATGCTGCATAAAAGATCCCACATACCACAATTTAAAAGATTTCATGCCACAATAAAGATTCTGCCTGTGACAATTAAAAATATCCAGCATGCCACAACTAAAGATCCCACATGCTGCAGCTGACGATTCCACATGCAGCAACAAAGATCCCATATACCACAATTATAAAGATCTCATATGACACAGTGAAGATCCCACAAGCCACAACAAAGATCCCACATGCTGCAACTAAGATCCCACATACTGCTCACATATCCCAATACCACAACCAAAAGATCCCACATGCCACAACTAAAGTTCTTGCATGCTGCATAAAGATCCTGCATGCCACAACTAAAAAGATCTCACATTCTGAAACTAAAATATCCTGCGGGCCACAAATAAAATGATTCCCCATAATGCAACTAAAGATCCTGCCTGCCACAACTAAAAGATCTACACGCCACAACGATCTCACACGCCACAATTAAAAAGATCCCTCAGCTGCAACAAATATCCTGCATGCCCCAGTTAAAAAGATCCCACATCCCACAACCAAAAATATCTCACATGCTGCAACTAAAAGATCCTGCATGCCACAACAAAGATCCCATATACTGCAACAAATTTCCTACTTACCCCAATGAAAGATCCCATATGCTGCAACTAAAGATCCTGCATGCAGCACCTAAAAAATATCCCATATGCCCCAACTAAAGATCCACACGCACTACAAAGATCCCACATACCATGACTAAAGGATCCTGATGCTGCAACGAAAGATCCCGCATGCCACATCTGAAGATCCTGCATGTCAAATCTATAAAGATCTGGCAGGCTGGAACTAAAAGATCATGCATGCCACAGTGAAGATCTTCCATGCCACAAATAAAAAGATTCCCCACACTTGAACTAAAGATCTTGCATGGCACAACTAAAAA